>NC_037668.1:186475027-186636115 GCF_003255815.1 Theropithecus gelada
AAAAAAAAAAAAAAAAAAAAAAAAAAAAGCATTACAAGAAAACTACAGAATATATCTTATGAACATAAATGCAAAACCCTTAAAATATTAGCAAATTGAAGGTAGCAACATATAAAAAGGATACTATACGATGACCAAGTGGGATTCATCTAGAAATATAAGGTTGGCTGAATATAAAACCAAGAAAAGTAATTTTTTTAAAGTCCTATAATAACTTCAATGTATGGAGACAGAGTATCACAAATTTCAACATACATGCATGAAAAAAAACCTGAGAAACTAGGAATAGGAGGGAATTTCCTCAACCTGATAAAAGGCATCTAAAAAGCTACAGTTAATATCATAATTATGAAAGACTGAATATTTTCCCCATGTAGTTAGGAACAAGTTAAGTTTTTCTACTCTCACATTTCTATAATATTATATAATACTAGAGAGCCTACACTGTGTGGTAAGGGTTGGAGGAAAGGAAGATAGATTGAAAAGAAGGAAGTAAAACTGTCTTTACTCTCAGATGGTATGACGGTCTATGCAGAAAATCCAAACTCTACAAAATAGCTGCTAGAATGATCTGAATTACAGAACTGAGTTTATCAAGTACCATGACTCAAGGTCACAGGATACAAGGTCAACATACCAAAAAAAAAATCCAATTGATTTTCTATTAGCAATGACTAGAAATTTTAAATACCATTTATAATCGCTAAAAAATATGAAAGGTATAAAGGATAAGTTTAACAAAATATATGCAAGCTTTATGCACTGAAAACTATAAAACATTGCTGAGAGAATGTAAAGACCTAAATAAATGAAGATATACCATGTTTTTGAATCAGCAGACTTGATATTGTTAAGATGTCATTTTTCCCCCAAACTTATCTATAGATCCAATGTGATTCTAAAAAGATCACAATCTTATTTCTGGCAGAAACTGACAAGTTGATTTGTATCAAATTAAACGTATCTGCAAATGCAAACCTAGAATATCCAAAGCATTTCTGAAAAAATAACAAAGTTGCAAGACTTAACTAGTCATGGGCTGCATTATGACTTACGGTCAACAATAGACCACCTGTATGATGGTGGTCCCACAAGATTATAATACTGTATTTTTTCCGTACCTTTTCTGTTTAGATACACAAATACCCCATTGTGTTACAACTGCCTATGGCATTCAGTGCAATAACATGCTATAATGGTTTGTAGCCTATGAGCAATAGGCTATACCATATAGCGTAGGTGTGTAGTAGGCTATATACCATCTAGGTTTGTGCAACTGCATTCTAGGATGATCATACAATGATAAAATCACCTAACAACACACTTCTCAGATAATATCTCTGTTATTGACACAAAACTATATATGACTAAGATATTATAAAGCTACAGTAATAGATAGTACAGCATTGGCAAAAACAGACACGTAGATAAATGGACCTGAACAGAGTCTCAAAATAGAATTACAGATGTGTGAGGTCAATAGATTTGATAGAGGTGCCAAAATAATAAGGAATAACTGTCTATATGCAGAAAAATGTGATCTGTGCCTGGTACCTTATGCAAATCTGGCTTGAAATGGATAATATACCTAAATATAAGAACTGAAAACATAAAACTTCAAGAAAACGTAGGAGAAAATTTTTGTAACTTCAGATTAAAATCCATTAGATAGGCAAGAATAAAAGAAAAATATGGGCCAGGCATGGTGGCTCATGCCTGTAATCCCAGCACTTTCGGAGGCTGAGGCAGGTGGATCCCGAGGTCAGGAGTTCAAGACCAGCCTGACCAACATGGTGAAACTCTGTCTCTAATAAAAATACAAAAATTAGCCAGGCATGGTGGCAGACGCCTGTAATCCCAGCTACTCAGGAGGCTAAGGCAGGAGAATCACTTGAGCCCGGGAGGCAGAAGTTGCAGTGAGCCAAGATCACACCATTGCACTCCAGCCTGGGCGACAAAGCGAGACTCCCTATCACAAAAAAAAAAAAAACAAGAAAAGAAAGAAAAATATGAATAAATTAGACTGTATCAAAATTAAAGACTTTTCCACAACACACAGGATTAAGGAAATGAAGAAGCAAACAGGCCAGGAGAAAATATTTGCAAAACATGTTTCTGATAAGGACTTATATCTAGAATATATAAATTTTTCCAATTCAATACAATGACAACACAGTTTTATAAAACTGGCAAAATATTTGAATAGACACTTCAAAAAGGAAATGCAAATGGCAAACACGCATGTGAAAAGATGTTCAACATTATCATTATATTATTATGATCCAACTTAAAACCATGAGATAGCACTACACACCCACTCAAATGGCTAATATTTTTAAAACTGACAATCCCAAATGTTAACAAAGATGTGTAACAACTACAACTCTTATACATATTTCATGGGAAAGGAAAGTCATACAGCCACTTTGGAAAACAGTGGCAATTTCTTATTAACATACACTTACTATATATGATGCAGTAATCCAACTCCTAGGTATTTACACAAGAGAAATTAACTATGTCCATACAAGATGTATGCAAATATTGATAGCGGCTTTATAAGTAAAGGACCAAAGAGGAAATAACCCAAATGTCATCTAATGGGGAAGGGATAACAAATTTAGGTGTATCTGTATAATGGACTAATGCCGAACAAGAAAAAGGAACAAATTACTGATATATACATCTTGGATGAACCTCAGAAGTATTCTACTAAGTTAAAAAAGCCAAACACAAAAGCTTAGATACTGTTTGATTCCATTTATACGAAATTCCTGGAAAGTCAAAATCATAGAAAGCAGTGGTAGTCTGTGGCTGCAGTTGGGGAAAAAAACTACAAAAGTGGCATGAAGGAGCTTTTTTGGGGGTAATGGAAATGTTGTTTTTTATTTTGATGGTGATTACATAATTATATATTAATCAAAACTCAAACTGTACGGTTAAAATGAGTAAATTTTACTACATGTAAATTATGTTACTAAAGCTAATTTTAGTAGAAATCAGGCATTTTCATGTTTTGAACTTAATGTCCATGTACTAGTTCTGAGCTCTAACTTAAGTTGTTAACATGATGATTTAGCCAGGCATTTATCGGTTATATTCTAATAGATTTTATTCAAAATCCTTCAGCATTTACAGTCACAGAAAAATACCAGGATTATTATGCTCAGGAGCAGCCATTCAGAAGATATTCATGAGGTAAATTACAAATATGCTTCTGTAACTTTGGTGAGGAACTGAAACCAGAGATACAGGTTTGGGAGTTGGGAGTCATTTGCAGAAAATAGTGGAAACCGTGGAGTTGATACAATTGTACTCTTCTTTCACTCCACTTCTCACTGCTTACTAATCTACAGAACCATAGGAAATGCTTAGTCAAATTTGAAATAACTGAATGACTTCAGTTTTTAAAAGGTCAACTTTTCTATCAGATCAAAGTGTCAACACCACTGAATTTAAAAACATCGTATATTTATATCTCCAAATTCTTATCTCTCACCTGGTTTAATTTTTCAGTATGATTCAGCCTTGAAGTCTCCACTACATTTAACTTGGAAGTCTTTTCCATGCTCATTATTTGCTTCTGTGGTTCCATGTTTGAAGTGGGTTGTGAAAAGCATGCCTTTGCTACCGGAAAGCCTGCGGAGTATGACCCTTGTTTCATTCTAAATGGCTGGGTAAAAATTTTACCTTTTGTGAGTAATAGAAGAAGAGAGAAAAATTGTCACTAGCACCTTCTATTTCATTTTCTGGTGGCTACATATAGAGGCTACTGTGAGCTAATTGCCTTCAACTTAGAAGTAAAAATTAATAAAAGAAAGCTTACAATTTTATATCAAGCCAAAACTTACATATAGTATAAGTTATTAGTCATCCATAGAGGAAGACAGGGATCATAACTGTTACCAAAAAGGTTGGGGCTATCTAAAAGTCCACTTAAGGTCACCTGAATATAATTACAGAGAGGTGGGATTCAATACGTAAAAAGCTGTATCCTATTTAGGAGACAAAAAAGTCTCCAAGGAGCCTGCTTAGCACTATGCTTTTCAAACTGGAAAACCACTAGTAGTATCACAGTTCTGGGAGGATGAAAAGCTACAGAAAAAAGTATAAATTCTTCAAGATTTGTAGGAAGGGGGAATACCACTGGAGAGGTGTATTCTGTTGTATGACATGAAAGATACATCACCAGACTTCACCACAGCCTAGCTCTTTTTTTACCCTAAGGCCAAGTTCATAAACAAAACAAAACAAAACAAAAACCCACTAGTTGACTTCAAGATATCCTGATGATAGAAGTAGGAACCATGGATGGAGAACATGAACAAAATCACTGGAAAGGAATATTCACCCCCCACTACTCAATAAATTGGTAAAGTGCTTTCTACAACCCAACCTCTTGCACGTTTAATAGTATGAGTTAGTCCTTCCAAGTTTTAGGACTTCAAGAATACTGATAAAGTTGAGGGCTAGACTTGAAACACTTACTGGCCTCCAGAGCCTTCCCTATCCAAGTATATCCTCATATCCTCAAACTACATCACCCAGCACAGTGTAAATACTGGTTTATAAACATGCGACACATCCTCATGGTTCACCTACGTTAATCTAAATACAGATTTCAGAGAAAAAGAAAATCACTGAAATAGGCACAGAATGCTCCCAAGTAGGCTCCGGCTATGCTCAGTGTAGAAACCATATATTGTCAAGGGAGATACTATACAGATGGTCACATCGGTCTCTTGAGCCTTTAATGTACACAGCAGCTGGGCAGAAACTCACTGCATGGGCAGCAATAACAGCTGGGTATCTAACTCTAGCTGTACCACTTTTCCAGCCATGTGGCTTTGGAAAAGCCATTTAATTTTCCTGAGCTTTGATTTCCTTATCTATAAGACACGGTTACTTACCCTACCTAGTACGGTAATGAGAATGCAAGGTAAAATGCTATACAGATAAGGTGGTTATTATTACACCACAAAAATTACCAAAGTGTCCCCTAGGATAAGCCCCAGTGATGGCAAAGATTAGCAGGGTTAAGGCTAATCATTTAAATATTTTAACTTTTCATTTTCCATATACCTTATTTACATGAACACATTCATGTAAAGTTCACTTACAGTGTTATAGAGAGAGCTGATCTTGTAGTTTTTAAAATAATAACACCTACCACTTATTATCAGCTTACTAAATGCCAGAGACTTTACAGAACTCACCTCATGTAAGGTCCTCAACACAACCCCGAGAGGCAAACATTGTTATTTCTATTTTAAAGATGAGGAAACTAAGGTTTAAGTAGATTTAAGTAGATTGAACAGTTTGCCCGGGACCACTGAGCTAGCAAATAGTAGAGCCAGGCTACAACTCTAACAAACTCATGGACCTTAGCCATTACACACCCCTTTATGTGCCAGGACTGCTCCAACACTTGCTCACATGCATACCTGCTGGACATCCTCTCTGCTTTTCCTCTGTTACATTCTTCTTTAGCATCAACAAAGAACCTGCTCTGGTCTGCTCTACAGAAATGACATCTGAAGCTGCATTCAGCACTTCAAACATAGAGAGAAATCCATATTGCATGTACTGGAATGATCGTCCAAATCTTTTGGCAAATGCCTTTTCAAAATCAGAAAGGAGAACAGGAGATAACGCCAACAGGTCCTTCAACTCACTCTTCACAACAGCTGGAAGAATAGGGGCAACCCTTCCTCGGTAAGGTACTCGCCGATGAGATCTTGGTCCAGAATAAATACTAGGTCTTCCCTTATGCATGGAGTTTCGAACCTTATGGCTGCTCCTCTGTTTTGCAACTAAACTTGCTATTCCTTTGGTAGATTCATCTGGAATGGCTAAGGAGATGTGAAGAAAAGAAATCATATTTAGGTAGAAAACTTACTCCCTTTTTTATCCTTAGTATCTGTGTTTATAGTTTTTAACTCTCCAAGGAGCTGTTTATCCAGGCAGCACGATAAACAGTAACTCTTGATTCCTCGATTTCTTGCATTTTAGGCAACAGCTTGCTAGCTCTTCTACCAGCTGAAGAAAAGATAACTTAATGTGTTATTACTACAACTAATTGACTCCTGACAGATCTGAAACCCTTGGGATGAAGTGCAAACTTCCCTACAACAGTTTTTTCTTGTGCTTCACGGAATTTAAAACATGTTTTTATAATTAAGAAGTTCTTTTTTTTATTTCTCCCGACTTAAGGTCCAATAACCTGAAATCACATGTAAAAATGTAGTTTTTGTGAGTGCACGATTGTCTGGGGAATGGTTCATTTCGCAGAGGTTCTAACTTTGCCCACAACCTCAAAAGCACCTATGAGTCTCCCTCCCCCGCCAAATTAAAATCCACTGGCTGGGATGCATAAATAACTGCAGAACTAGAATAATTATTTACTAAGCAATTGTTTTTATTACAAAGTTTACAGACCTTCAAAAATCTTAAACCTACCTTTCAGTATTACAGTACCACCTGCACCATGGCAGACACTAACAACATCAGGCATGTCCAATACCAGCTCCATAGTGGACCGATACCCAAGGATTCGGAGTGGTAGATGGTTGCCAACCATCAAAAGGTACTCCTTCTCCAACTCCTGTGGGCTCAAACCATCTTTGGTGGAAATGAGAAGTGATCTTATTTCCTTCCGCAGACATTCCTGTATACGCTCTTGTTCAGACATTGTGTCCTACAGGACTGAAGACAGAAACGCAGCTCATGAGGAAAAGGGGGCAAACCCATGAAAAAAGATTTTTTTTTAAACAACCAACAGTGGGATACAAATAACTGAGACGCCTGTTTTAAGGGTAATAAGGCAGAAGCAGTACCCAGAGGGTGTCTTGCGGATTGCACATGGCCGGGCGATTCAAGCCCTGAATCTCCACCTGCGTTAATTAAGCTACAGGTGTCAAGAACTCTGCCCCTGGCCATGGGGAGGCGTTAACTGGGGTTCCTGTGGGGTGTTCGACTCCAACGCAAACTTCCTATGCGAAGCCTTCAGGGGCTCCTCGGGAACCAGGACTAGGAACTGAGGCCAACGCAATGCCGCCTCCGCCCTGCAGCGCGAGGGCCCCACGGAAAGGCTCCCGCCGCACACCTCCGGCACCCCAAGCCGAGGGGGTGCTCCCCGCTCCCTCTTACCTGAAGGTATCGCCAATCTTCGCCCACCGCCTACCTGGTCTAGGGTTGGGGTCCCTGCCCCTCCCCCAGCATCTCTCGGTGCCCCTCGCGGGAGCGGGGCGTGGCCCTTCCACCTGCCCTGGCGGCTCTCTGCAACCTGAGGTGAAAAGGAAGGCGAGAGGCGCCAGGTGAGGCGCCTTTCTCGGCCCGGCACCGCCCAGCTGCCCGTCACCCGTCTTGCCCCCACCGCGCCCTGACGCCAACACTGCCGTTGCGGGCCGGGTAGAGACTAGGACGCCCTCTCGGAAGCGGCGCAGGAAGGTAGCTGCGACGGCCGCCCCGCGCGCCTGCGCACCGGCGCCCCCTGACCGGGAAGCCGACCCCGGGGCGCAGCATTCCAGCCCCGAGGGCACGTGGCCGGTGGGACGGTTGGGCAGGATTAGCCGCTCGGGGGTCAGGTGTGAGGTCCGCCCCAGTCTCAGGAGCCGCTGGGCCGGGCTGCAGAGGCGGGCCGCCTTCCAGGATCCCAGGCGCCTACCTCCTCCGAAGTGGTGAGAAGGTGGGGTTACAGCACTTAGACCAATCCAACCACCTCCAGAGCGGGGGCCCGGCCGGGCGCAGGGAGGGAAGCGGACCGTGTGGGCCTCAGAATCACCTGCGGGACTATTTAAGAGGAGAAAAGGATGCACGGGTCTGATAAGCAGAGATTCTCATTCAATAGCTCTGGATTCATTTGAGGAAAATCACAGACAATTCTGATTCTTGGTGGAGAATCCCTGCAGAGCTCAATGCAACTCTGGCTCCCTGATGAAGGAATGAGTGGGGCTAGGAGACCTTTTTAAATGAGTGGACAACATTCTAGGTGCAACTGGAGATTTATCTGGATATATTTGTTGGTTTGGTAGAATAAGCCAGATTTACAAAGTCCTCGAAAACCAGAAAACAGTAGTTTAAGAGATACAGAATAGGGAGGCATTGTATAATAGAAAGGCTTGTACCTTAAAATGTACAGTCTAATTAAAGAAACAAGACAGACCAAAATAACCAAATAATTTGAACCAACAAAGAGGCTTGAGCACACACAACGACCTTATCTTCCTTCTTTTTTTTTCCCCTATAAAATGTAAGGTTTAATATGAGAGAGCAAGGAACACCTCGGAGGCTGTGCCAGCGCGTGTGGCTTCGTGTTTCTGTGCTACATGAGACTAGTGTCCTCGTCTTCCATCGTGACAACCCTTCTCTCTCCACCCCCCCACAGTGCCAATAGGCTCTGGGCAAAGCTACCCCGTTTTCTTTTAACCTAAGGGATGCCATGGTTTGGCTGACTACGTTTGACTACCCCCCCTGATGTCTGAAGCGGCCAGATACCGTGGCGATGGAAATCAGGCGAAGTACTGGCATGGAGGGTGGGGGTGCCGGGTCAAGGTCGTCTGGGTTCTCAGGAGCCAGTCTGTGCCACAGAACTATCGGCAGCTGCCTTTGTAAGGCACCTCGGGTTGGCATTCGGAAAAGCCACCCCATCTTGCCACAGCCCCTTGGTCTTGGTTAGCAAAAGCCGTATCAGATCTAAATCATGCTTTCATTCATGAGAAATCACATTCCTTCTTTTCCCTTTCTAATGTATTCCAGTGTGTCTTTTTTTTCCCTAAATTTTAATAAGCAAATTGTACCACCGTCTTATTCTGAGATGCTCCTTTTTAAAAGCTGTAGATCACATTAATGGAAGTGTTTACTGCTGGGAATATTTTCCATGTACAATGATCTGTAACCCTCTTAACTAGTTTAACTAGTTGCACATTATTAGTTCACATCCAGTTCAATTCATAAATTAAGAGAGGTGCCATTTGTCTGTAAAACAAATCAATATATAGTTATGAACTTCTTTTATTCAAATATATTTTCACACATCTTAACTAAATACATAATACAGAAGCCCGTGTGGGTTGGGCAATGTGGCCCAGGAAGGCCTGAGACTAACACATCCACCTCGGCAAAAGGACAGAAAATATCTCTTATGGTTGGGAAAAAAATAGCCTTTTGTGTGTTTATTTAGTTTACAAAATATACTCAAAATGCTATTATTAGCTGAATTTGTGATTTTCTTTTGAATTTCTGAGTTATTCTTATTTTTCCCATTTTGTTTTTGTACCAAGGAGACTGCAGTCAAAAGAAAGTTAGTCGGCAACTCATTTCCTTTGAACTGAAAAATTCAACAGATACTAAATTATGACAGTGATTTAGAAAGGAGGACTCCAGGGGCTTGAAAGAACATGTCTGGAATAATATGATGCTTCTAAGAGTATTGCGATCACAACGTGGTAAGCACCAGAGCATGCTGCATAACTACCTCCTTGGCTAATATGCTTTCTTCTTGGTGATGACCAATCATCTTCTATTAAACAGCAGTAATGCTGGAAGAACTCAACTACACAAGTGTAATGAAGCCAGTATTCTCCCTGGACAGATTACCTACAACTGATTTGACACATACCATGATAAGGGCTTCAAACCTGACAAACTCTGTACTTGCTTCTGATTTATGCCATCAAGCTCCTCAGAGAAGAGATGGAATCCAAGTGTTCCATTTGGTAGAGGTGAAATGTACTGATGTGCTTAACTGCCAGTTAAGGAAAGTTGCCCCTTCTCCTTGTTCCTCACCTCCCCTCCCCCTCAGATCCACATCCCTTGTGCCACCAGGACAAGGGTCCTGTGCTGTGTGCTATCATCAAAGAGCCAAGGCCTGTCGCTCTCTCCTGCTTGTGGTTTAGGGGAGTTTATGCAAAGGAGCTGCTTCTGCAGTCTCCCAGCCGCCTCTTCACCCCTTGAGGATGTCCAGGTTTTGTGATTTTGTTTGGGGTGAGGGTGGGTGGGTGGGAGGAGGAACCACCAGGAAGAGGAGGGGATGCAACAGGACTCACGTGTTGCGACTTCCAAGTGAGTATGCTGCAATGCTGCCGCATCCCGGGTGTGGCGGGCAGGCAGGCACGACTGTTCCTCAGATGATGGTGGCTACCCTCCCGCTGCTGTTGTTCCGGTTATTGTCTCTCCTGGACAGGTTAGGGGTAGCCATGAGCACTCAGCGCTCGTTGGGGCAGCCATACTCCAGCAGCACATTGATGCATTCCTGCCTGGAGGCCTGCCAGGTGTAGGCCAGCGCTGTGTTCCCATGGGCATCTTGGACCATGATGTCCACCCTGTACCAGATCTGGAGCTGCGCCAGGACCACATTTCCCTTGCGGCAGGTCAGATGCAGTACAGTGCAGCTGTCTCTGTCTCCCTCCCCAAAGGTTTCTTTCACCTCGTCCCAGGAGCCGTGCACCAGCGGCAGGATGGCTGTTCACAGGTCCTCGTCTGTGGTGGCCCACAGCAGGTGCTGGCCCAGGGACAGCTCCGTGCAGGGTAGCGGGGCCAGGAAGAGCTTCTGCTCGTACTTGGCATGGATCCACTGTTCCTTCTTTTCCCTTGTGGAGTCTACTGAGGGTTTTGTCCATCCCTGGCTGCTCTCTTCCCAGACGTTGTTGAGTATCTCATTCCCAATGAATGACATCATCTTAATAAGCTCAACTGGCCAGTCATCCAGGTCCAGAGATCAGACTCAGGAAAGGTGGGTGCCAAGATTCCAGTGGATCACTAAGCACTTGATGCACACGAGCGCTCCCAAGTTCAAACTGGCCCAGTTAGGATTCTGGGTCTCACAGTCCACACAGTAGGAGTTCCCGTGCATGTGTCGGATTGACTGCAGGGCCATGGCCTCGCTCTGGTTCATCAGCTGGGACTTGTTCTTGCTGCTCTTGCACGACTGCAGGCTCGCCAGGCTGACCAGGATCTGGCACTTGATGGCTTGGACCCAGGTGTACCACTCCTCATTCGTCGTGGTTTCAAAGTGCCACGTTTGGCCAGTGAGGGACACAATGATAAACTCAAAGTTTTCTTGTTCTTTGGTAGTGTCGGACAGGCCATCAGCTTTGAAGTTGCTGGTGGTTTTCTGCCTACATTGCTTCTTTCTGTTGGTGTGAGGGGAGGTGGGCTGGTGGTGCTGGAGTTACTGGGGTTGGAGCATATGGAGTCACCCAGCCCCATGTCACTGCTGATGGCCAAGTTTGTAATGACTGTAGCCTCACTCCACTGGTTGACTCTGGAGACTGAGTAGGAGCGCTGGTGCATGCCATTTGGTTGGCTGTTGAAGGAGACCAGGCTGATGCTGCTTGCCATCTGAGACCCAGATGCACTAGTGACATTCCCTGAATTGAATGAGATGTGTAAACTCCTCATGTACTTGATAGGCCATTGGTTTTAGACCTGGAGATGGGCATGCAGGCCGACGTGGCTTAGGGTAGCCTCTTCCCTGGGACTTTCATGGTAGTTCTCAGAAGGTCAATCTCCTTACCATGAACATTCTGCATGTAATCATGCAAACTTGGATGATAGGTTCGCACACTATTGTCACACAGGGTGACATATTTCTTTTTCCATTCTTTATTCAACGATTTGCCACTTTGCTTCAACAGCATGCCCTGTATAATTGGCATGGCTCGGCTGTTCCTGATGCTGTACGCACAACTCTCCAGGCCTTTCTTCTCTTTGGGTCGCTCCCTTTCTGAGAGGTGAACCGGTTGGACCCCCGCTTGGACTGCTTAGGGGCATGGGCGTGTTGGCAGTGGGAGGAACATCCATCTGAAGTTCCTTCTGGCTGGTGCTGGGGGTCTATGGAATGGAGGAGGAATAGTCACTTAAATTCCCACCTCCATTATTTATCTAGCTGATGTGCATGGGGGACACCTGTGCAGAACAGATGGCGGAATGGCTTGGAGAATTGGGCAGCGACTTGCAGGGTCCTATGGACAACTGCTGCTTCTTCCCTGTGGCAACAATCTTCTGGGCAACCTCCTGGAAGTCCCTCTCCACGTTCAGCCGGTACATAGCACACGTCTCGTAGTACGTGCACGGCTTCAGGCCATTGAAGCGCTTCCTTGCCCTGGCATCATCAATGACCCTCGGGTTAGTGAAACTTATGGCATCCTGGGTTCCCACCAGAACCAGAGGAGTCTCGCTCATGTTCCGATAGTTGGCCATTTGACTGCCGTAAACGTCTGGAAACTTATTTCATCCTCCAAGCTGAAGACAAATATAACTGCGTCCACCCACATGGCAAACTGCGCCTCCGGGGGGGGGGGGGTCTTCTTCGTCACTAATCAGCAGCAGATAGCTCTGTCCATCAACAACAATCTCTTTTTTGAACCTGCCACCACTTTGAGCTCCGGGACGGACAGACTCAGCGTCCGTTCCTAGCTGTTCACAAAGGCATCTTCCATGGCAATGACGTGCTCCCAGATCTGGTTCTGCAGCACCGGCTCCTCCACGCACCCCAGCAGCTCACAGGTGGAGTAGACGTTGTGGTGGACCCACTGGAAGCGCTGGATGTCGGCCCGGATAGCAGCCGAGTTGGCCAGCTGCTGCCGGTAGTTTATGGTGCAGGCGCCACGCCCGGAGCCAGCATCCCCCCAGGAAGGCGGCCCGCGGGCGGCGGGCGGAGGAGGCTAGAGAAGAAAGGCACGGGCGTAGCAGGCGCGGTGGTCTCAATTCATAGCCGGGACCAGCGGCCGGCAAGCCTGCTGCGAGCGATCGGACCCCGGCGTCCCGCGTCAGTAAGTCACCAGGGGGAAGCGCGCCCCCGCTGCCCCCACCTGGAGCGCCCCGCGGCGGGCGTGACGGGCCCAGGAGGAGGCTCGCTGGGGCGCCTTCCTGTGACGCAGCCTCTTTCCAGCCCTAGGCCCGGCTCCGCCGAGCAGCCATTAAAAGCCCTGGCATCCGCTGAGCTCCGAACTCCGAGCCCCGAGCGCCGGGGCCGGGGGCCAAGGGCCAAGGGCTGATCCCCGGTCAGTGTGGCTGCGCCGCTCCGGGCGCCTGGCCTCGGCCTTCTTTAAATCTGAAGACATAATGCTTTTTTTTTTTTTTTTTTTTTTTCCAGCCAAGGGAACAAAATGTTCCATCAATGAGCCAGGAATATTGAGGAATCCCTGAAAGATAGAAAATAAGACTTATGGACTGGCTTATAGCAGAATGGGCAGGGCTGAACAGCAAATTAACAAAAAGGAAAATTATAAGACATGGAAAATGGATCTAAACATTGCAACATCTGAATGACAAAAATTGTAGATACGAAAACCAGCAAGAATGATGGTGAGGGTTGGAGAGTTAAAAAGAAGAAAATGTCCCAAATTTGCACCAAAACACGTCTTATTAAAAGGGCCCACTCAGAGTTCTCAGAATAATTAATGAAAAAAGATCTTGTCCTAGGTAAACTATAAGAGAAAGAGAATCAAGAGATTTTTATATGGAAACGTTACCTATAAAACAATGGAAATTAGTTTGCCCTTGAATTTCTCAATGGCAGTATCTTCAGGGCTAACTCTGGAATCCTTTAGGGTAACCAACAGTGAAGTGAGAGAAAATAAAAACATCCTCAGACATGAAACGATTCAGAAGGTTTATCATCTCACTGAATGACTTGAAAGTGACTCCTGCAGAATGAACAACGAATTACAAAAAAGATGTCCCAGATTCTCATCCCCAACAGATGAGGCAACAGACATATGTGCGGTCTACACAGATTATCTCATTTTCTTCCCAGTAACTCTGAAAAAGGTACAATTATGACGCCCATTTTAAAGTGAAGAAACTCATATACAGATGTGAACCAGAATATATGAGTGATAGTCAATAAAAACATAAAATATATTATTGAATCAAAAAGTTATTGGCGCATAATATAAAAAAGAGAGAGTTTTTACAAAGATATTCTGGAGTTAAATCCCAGATCAATAACTGCAAAGCAAGTGGCAGAGGCTGTGTGAAGTTGCTTCATTAGAAAGACTCCATGTGGGAACAGTAACTACCCTTAGAGTCCCCACTTGATTGGGTTTGCAGTAACCAAGACCTATCAGTCATCTGTGGCAGCTGATCTGTGAAGTGAACGGGAATGAGGTGGGAACCATCACAGTAGTATCTTTCTCTCCTTTGATGGTAACACGTATCTCTGCAGTTCTCCAGGAATATGGCATTGCTTTTGATGTACTGTTTTGGCACCCCATTTGGTACTTCCTACCGGAATAGCCCTTACACCATGGGTGAGTGTACCAATGTAGGAATTCTGCCAGTTGCTAAGATTACCTATTCCAGCTATTCACTTGGCAACTAGGGCCCTTAACCACAGGATGAATTCACAGTCCCGCTAGCCCTGCCCAAAGGTGAACCTGGGCCAGAATTCAGTTCTTTTGTCACCCAACCTCTATAAGCTCAAAATGTTGATGGCAAACAGCAGCACTTTGGGTCCCAGAAATTAGTGTTAGTTTGGGATTTGCATATGATATTCACTAAAAAGTTTGAGTATTTCCTTTTCTCCAGAGCAGTTATCTATAAGGGAGCACAAACTCTTTGGGGAGATGAAAGTTTGCATGCAGTCTTAGGTACAGTATTTCCACAGCATCCTCATTCAAGAATATTTGGGTTATGCTCAAAAGGCTGTGGATCTGGGATCTGATTTAATGCTGGTAACAGGGTGACAAGTTGTATCTCTCTTGCTCAGGAGAGGCCTCTGTTCCCCAGACATAAAGCTGTGTTTTGTGGGTTGATTTTTGGTTTCTTTAGAGACAGGATCTCACTCTGTTGTCCAGGCTGGAATGCAGTGGCATGATCGTACCTCACTGAAGACCTGAACTCCTGGGCTGAAGCAGTCCTCCCTCCTCAGCCTCCTGAGTAGATAGTCATGCATGCTCCACCATACTTAGCTAATATTTTTTTTTTAACTTTTTTTTGGAGGGGGAGGTAGGGGTCTTGCTATGTTGTCGATGCTAGTCTCAAACTCCTGAACTGAAGCAATGCTCCCACCTTGGCCTCCCAAAATGCTGGGATTATAGGGGTGAGTCACTGGCCGGTTTGTTTTTGTTATATAAACCAAAAAGACTTAATGGGTTATTTGTTGAGTTCATTCCTTGGGTTCCTAAAATTACTTAACCACAACCAGAGAGCTCCTGGGCCAGACCAATGTGTTTTCCACCCTGCTGCCTATTACGATGACTGGAGCCCACTGTTCTTCTGGTAATTAACTCCCTCCACATGACTGCCTCCCATCCTTGCTTGCCTGTGGGAGTGTATTTTAATTTGCAGCTGCTCCTCCCAGCATTCCTGCCCTAGAAAACAGCTGAGAGAGAGAGAGAGAGAACCCCAATTTGGGTCCATCGGATACCATTGTTCAAGTCTATTTCCTGCAGCAATGACTCCAAGCCTTTGCCTTTGCTCTTCCATTTCTTACCCTACTCCTGCTCTACCACTAGATAACTTTGCTCCAAACCACCCAGAGTAAATGGAGGCTCTCATACGTGAACCTCCTCAACTTTCAGCCCAGTCCTCTAAACTAGTCCCCATCATGTCTTTCCTTCTGGTCTCGGGGGGTGAGGGGGTCATTCATCCTACTCTTGATTTTATCCCCCCTAGCTCCTCTAGGATCGTGACCTTACCCTTTGGTTACTATTACACAATGCTGTATATTCAATGCTTCTTCACAGACTACTTTCCTATAGCATAAAATTATGCTCTGATCTTACATACACACAACACAGACACAGAGAGAGGAGAAAGATAGCAGGAAGGAGAAATAAACACTTTCTCTTGAACTACCTCCCACTCCAGCCTTTCCTTTGTGACCAAATCCTTAAACAATCTACACTCAGTTTTTTTCCCACCTTTTCATCCACCATTCACTACTCAGTCCATAGCAATTAGCCTGCTACTCAGGACATCTTTCTTTTACCAAAATCATCAATGGCAAACCTACTAATTGACAAGTTTTACAGACTTTTCATCTTACATGATCTCTGCTGTTTACTGTTGGTGTCTCCTCCCTTTCTGAAAATCTCTCCTCTGTGGGTTTCTATGATGCTGTTGCTCTGGGCTTGGCTCCTAGCATTCTGCTCTATTTCCTGCTTTTGTTATTCTGTTAATGCCAATGTACATTTAATACAGGGTCTGTCCTTGGTTCTTTGCCTTTTTTTTTTGAGAGCAAGTCTCACTCTTGTCCCCCAGGCTGGAGTGCGATGGTACGATCTTGGCTCACTGCAACCTCCACTTCCCAGGTTCAAGTGATCCTCTTGCCTCAGCCTCCCAAGTAGCTAAGATTACAGGCGCCTGCCACCACGCCCAGCTAATTTTTGTATTTTTAGTAGAGATGGGGTTTCACCATGTTGACCAGGCTGGTCTCGAACTCCTGACCTCAGGTGATCTGCCCGCCTCAGCCTCCCAAAGTGCTGGGATTACAGGCATGAGCCACCACGCCCGGCCGGCTCTTCGCCTTTTTATCCATTCCCTTCTTCCTAGGTCAGCTTTCTCAATCTCATAGTTTTAGCTTTGGCTAATGCCTTCCAAACGGCATGTTCATTCATGCAACAAATATCTTTTAGCTCCTACTGTGTGCCAAGTTCTGTCCTAAGAGATGGGACTACAACAGTAAGCAAAACAAAGTTTCTGTTTTTCTGGACATTACCAAAGACAAGCATTAAGCAGATAAAATATATAACATACGACATCAAGTAATGATAAAGGATCTTACAAAAAATAAACCAGAATAAGACAGTGAGAATGGGGCTGCTGTAAATGGAGTATTTAGAAAACACTTTTGTTTAACCTGTATCATACTGGCTCTCAAAGCGTAGTTCTGGACCAACAGCATCACCTGGGAACTGGCTAGAAATGCACATGATCAGGCCTCACTCAACCTGCTGAATCAGAAAGTAGGGGTGGGGAGGATGAGTCCAGCAATCTATGCTTTAACAGGCCCTCCAAGTGATTCTGATGCATGCTGTAGAGGAGTTTCCCACCTCTGTTGCCCCAAATCGATTACAGGTGTGCAGTCTAATACTAATTTTCTCAGCCCATAGGGATAGCTTTAGGGTTGGGGGTTAGAGAGATGCCGGGAACCTCCAGACCAAAGTAGCCTACACCCAGACTTTTTAGAAGGCAACCAAGTGGGATTGGCTGGCGTGCTACAGGCCTCCAGGTGGCATGGTAAAAGCCATCCAGCACACTGATCTGCTGCAAGAAGCTAAGCGCTGTCAAGGACCTGCTTCTGCTCTCACTTCTGGGTGAAGTTTGTGGTCCGTTGCACATGGAGACTGCACAGCACAGAGAAAGACAGGTGGGGAGTCTACTCTAGCTGCACTGCGACAGCTCTTAATAATGCATGTGTTGGGCTCCCTAGAGCTTCTTTCCCTTCCTTTCTTTTCCTTTCCTTTTCCCATCCATTCATCCATTATTTCACTCATTCATTCAGTTCATTCATTTATAAATAGAGACAGAGATCTTTCTAGGTTGTCCAGGCTGGTCTCAAACTCTTGGGCTCAAGAGATCCTCTTGCCTGAGACTCCCAAAGTGCTGGGATTACAGGCATGAACCACTGTGCCCAGCCTCATTATTATTTGAAATACATTTTATTTATTTATTTATTTATTTATTTATTTATTTATTTTTGAGACGGAGTCTCACACTGTCACCCAGGCTGGAGTGCAGTGGCACAATCTCGGCTCACTGCAACCTCCACCTCCTGGGTTCAAGCCATTCTCCCGCCTCAGCCTCCCAAGTAGCTGAGACTACAGGTGCGTGCCACTATGCCTGGCTAATTTTTTTGTATTTTTAGTAGATACAGTGTTAGCCAGGATGTTAGCCAGGATGGTCTCGATCTCCTGACCTCCTGATCCGCCTGCCTTGGCCTCCCAAAGTGCTAGGATTACGGGCGTGAGCCACCACACCTGGCCATTTTGAAATAAGTTTAAAGAAAAAGTTGATTAGATTTGACACCCATTCACATTATCACAAGAAATATCAAAATTACATTTGTTGATGACAGAAATTAGATTCTTTAAGTTTAACTGCTGTAAATTTTTAAGTGTAAAAATTATTTTTAAAGCTTTTAAAATTGTGGAACACGTTATTCATGGTAACAAAAATTTAGAGTTCATCATTTAAAAAATTTTGATTAGGAATTTTATGTAGTCATTTCAAACATAAAATTTATATCTATGGAAGCAAACTCAAGATTCTATTTTAAAATTTTTAAATATTTGTATACAAATTTAGTTTACTGATATTGAATCCCTAACACTTTTTAAAACTATGATTATATATCAAAAACTAATTTTTTCACCAAGCCCTATACAGATACCCTCAAATCCCCTCAAGTTGCCCCAGTATGCTATTCAAATGTATCATTTTCTGTCCTTGAATGGGAAAAGACTGGAAGCACTGCGCTAGGATCACCCTCTCCCTCTCCCTATCTGTCCCCTCTTCTCTCTGCATCCCTTCCCTCCCCACCATACCTCTTCCATAACGCTGAACTATAAAGGGACAAAATAGAGTCCTCAGGGTCACACAAGCCAGAAACAGGAAATGTATCTTTTTTTTTTTTTTTTTTTTGAGACAGAGTCTCGCTCTGTCACCGAGGCTGGAGCGCAGTGATGCAATCTCAGCTCACTCACTGCAACCTTTGCCTCCCGGGTTCAAGCAATTCTCTGCCTCAGCCTGCTGAGTAGCTGGGATTACAGGCACCTGCCACCATGCCTGGCTAATTATTTTTTGTATTTTTAGTAGAGACGGGTTTCACCATCTTTGCCAGGCTGGTCTTGAACTCCTGACCTCGTGATCCACCCGCTTCAGCCACCCAAAGTGCTGGGATTACAGGCGTTAGCCACTGCACCCAGCCCAGCAATGTATCTTTAGTGAAAAAAAACCCAGAAAGATAATAAAGTATATTGAAACCATCGCTGGCCAGGATCACTTCGCCATGTGCTGTTTCCTCTTCTGTGTTTTTCTTTTGAAAATCCAGCACAGGATGCTGGAGCCACAGTCAGCAGCTAGTGAAAGAGTCAGGATCTTGGCTTCAGAAACATAATCCCTCCTGAACTTTAAACCTAAATATTTCATTGCCCACTGTACATTTCTAGACTAGAATACCTGCAGACACTTCTAGCTCAATACCTCCGAGGCTGAACTTGGCCCACCCACCTTTACACAAATCTGTTTCCTCTCTTGTATTCCCTCAGTTGGATGTCAGCCCCATTCACCAGTCACTTTGATTGGAGTCCTGAGAGTCATCACTTGTCCCTGTAAACATAACTCATATCCTCCCTCTCACCTGGACTGTTGCAAGAGTCTCCTCACTGGTCTCTCTGCCTCCATCCTCTTCCCATTTCTTTTTCTTTTGCTTCTTTTTTTTGAGATAGAGTCTCGCTCTGTCACCCAGGCTGGAGTGCAGTGGCATGATCTTGGCTTACTGCAAGCTCTGCCTCCCGGATTCACCCCATTCTCCTGCCTCAGCCTCCCGAGTAGCTGGGACTACAGGCACCTGCTACCCCACCCGACTAATTTTTATTTTTATTTTTATTTTTTTTTTGTATTTTTAGTAGAGACAGGGTTTCACTGTGTTAGCCAGGATGGTCTCAATCTCCTGACCTCATGATCCGCCTGCCTTACCCTCCCAAAGTGCTGGGATTACAGGCGTGAGTCACCAGGCCCGGCCCATCCTCTTCCCATTTCAATTCACCTTCCACCTTGTCCATAAAGTGACTCTTCTCAGTTGCAAATCTTACCATTTTCCTCGCTTATAATGTTTCAATGGCTTCTTTTGGCAATAAGATAAAATATAAATTCTCTTATAAAATATAAATTAAACATAAATATATAATTCTCTTATATGAAAAGGCTTTTCATTTATTGGGCTGCCTAGCTCTCTGGCCTCCTTTTGCCAGTTTGTCAAGCCACTGATTGACCTGCTATATTTTGTACTGTTTCCTCTGGCTGGAAGGCCCAGCTCTCAAAGTCCACCTGAGTATCACCTATTCATCCCAGTATGGCCCAAACTGGATCTCCTCTGACTCCACTCAGGTAATGTTACTCACTCCCTTCTTTGTGTTCTCACAGTACCATATAGATGAGTGGTTCTCAACCAGGAGCAATTTTGTTTGATGCCACGGGGCAAACACTTGGCAATATCTGAAGATAATTTTGGTCACCACAACTAGGAATGAAGTGCTACAGGCATCTGGCAGAGGCCAGGGATTCGGCTAACAATGCTGCGATACTAACGATGCTGTTACAATGTACAAGACAGCCCTCCACAACAAAGAATCATCCAGTCCAAAATGTCAGTAGTGCTGAGGTTGAAAAACCCGGATGTACCACACTTTATCACACTTGTCTGTTTACACATCTGTCTCTCCCTGTTATACTATACGCTCCTCAAGGGCATGCACCATGTCTTACCTTTAAATCCTCAGGAGTGAGCAGTGCAATACATGTAGTAGGTGCTCACTAAGTATCTATGGAGTGAATTAATGAGAGAGAAGTTAAATAAGTCTCATCTCATCCCTGCACCTAACAGGCCCACACCTGCATTTCAAAGCAAAGAGGGTAGGAACATAAGATGCTTGGGGGCAGAAGAGTTAGGGGATGTGGATCAACCAAAGCAGCTGTAACTTCTGATCAGCTGCTCAGCCTATTAAGGTTGAACTCTCCATCTTTCTCAAGTCCTCTATCCCTTCGTGGTCCCCACTTCATAACCCCATGAGACTACCAAATTATTTTCATTTTCTCCCTCAGAAATATTTCCTGAATCCAAGCCATCCCCACTGCCAAAGCTGTAGATCAGCCTGTCAGTGGCATCACTTTCCTATACCACTATTGTGCCCTTCTATTTAGTCTCTCTGCCACCTACAAATTGAGAAAGTCAAATTCAGTAAGTCCTTATAGTTTCCAGCTCTAAAAGGATTTGTAATGTCATATAGTGCCAATCAATTCCAGCCTTCCATTAAATAATCCATATAAATCAGTAGTCATGCCTTCACTTATTCGTATGGATATAATACTTCAAAACACTAACTGGGAATAAGTGTAATACTTTAGAAAGCCTTGTACTCTTTCATAACCTTTCATCTTGGAAACATAAACTCAAAAGTAAATAGCTTTAATTGATCCTCCCTTTCTTCTAGTAACCCAGTTCCCACAGATCAGTTTCTTAACAAATCCAAACAAGGAGTAAAACATTGAGAGTTTCAGAATGTGTGCATAGCATATTTTCAGCAAAGAGATGAGCAACACTTTCAATTAAAAAGGAATCTAAAAGAAAACAGCAGCATCCCTGCAAAAGTAGATGAGGACAACCAGCTGGACTTACCTGCTAACTCAGCACTCCCCTCCCCAACTCCTCCACCTTCCAGCCATGCTGCATTGACCTTTTTATCATGGAATGGTATGCAGCTTCTCGGATGTTGTCTTTGTCACTCATAACCCCAGCAGACTTGTGTTATAAGCAGCTGCTTATATTGCTGTTAGGTAAAGATATAGAACACGAAGTAATGATTATGTAATTTGTCAGTGGTCAAAGAAACCAAGGACATTGAGCAAAGGTAACTGAGAACGAGTGTCCAGTATGGGCTCCAACACCCAGTAGGGCCTTTTCCCATTGGTTTTTCTCCTACAAGGAATTCCTCTCTTATTGAAAGACAGTACAGTTTCAAGAATATCATTTGACCAGATATCCTGCTCCATTCTTGGAGTGAAAAAACAGATGTGATTTTAGTATAAGAGTCTAGCTAGGGACGTGGATGAAATTAATTTATAACAGGACCAAGCTGAGGAAAAACATTGGTAAATGCTACAAATAGTTTCTCGCTTTGTCTAATGGGGAAATCTCTACAGGATGATAAAGATGCTAGCTGTGTTTAATAGCAAATGTTAATTCAGGGGAATATGAAATAATCATGATACCTTTCTCTCTATGAGCCAAATGCAGCTTTGGAATTTTTCTCACTATAGTGTTGTAGGCAGAAACTATCAACTGAGGAAATACTTGTCCTCCTTAGGTAGCCCATGCAATGATCAGGTTTAGACAGTAAAAAAACCTATTTAAATGACTGGATTGCTCATCTTTTATTTACTTTACTCGCAGTGGCCTAACCTGGAACATATAGAAGAAAGTAGTGGAATGGTTTTTCCAGATGCACTTCAGTTACTTCAGGTCCTCAGTCTTTAATAAGGTTTTGGGAGAGAAAAAAAGCTATTGCTGTGTGAATTCAATAAATATTGAAATATTTTAAAAATCAGTGAACATTATTTCTGCCATCATGTGATCTGAACTGAGTAGTATCATAAATCTTGGGTGATGGGTTATCTTGACCAACCTCCCTTTCAGTAAGAATCAAATTATTAACAGAAAGTGAAAGAGAGAGAAACCTATTCAATGTTTCAAGTCCCTCAGAAGAGGGTGAGGTAGCTCTCCAGTTCGTTGCTAGATCCAGCCTGGCCAGTGAACCCTGAAAAAGCCCAAGTCCTGCTTTCATCATGGAAGCACGGGACAAAGTGTCCCTTCCTAAAAACAGAAGTTAGACCAGATCCCTTCCTGCCTATGATTCTTCAAGAAGCATTGCATCATCAACATCAGGTGTAAGCATTAATAAAGACGCTAAATAATAACAGAGACGAAACGCATCGCAAAGAGAGTTTCCTTTCATCCCTTTTAAAATGTAAATACTCCCAGGAGGAATCAACCAGCATCATTACGGGTTAATGCATCTGTAGAACAACTAGGGCCAGGATATAAAATAAGAAATAAGTAGGGAGGAGAGAAAGGCATCCTTGAGACGACTCCAAGAAGGAAAGTTGGGGGTTGAGGGGAAATTTCTGATTTTACCTTAAAGTCACCCTAATTCGATGACTTTTTGTGGTTTTTTTTCTTTTTTCTTTTTTACTTGGCCCTGCCCAAGCAGGACCTAAAAAAAAAAAAAAAAGTTACTAACAGCTGTTACTCTCCACGGAAATCTGCAGTAAAAGGCAAAAGATGTATTCGTTCTGAAGAGAAACCAAAGCCTGCGATGAACTTCTGTATCTCCCTCAGACCTCTAGCATCACATTAGGAATCCTCTAGGAACCGAGTCTTCGCAGCCCGGGCTGCCACCTGCAGACACGCACTTTTCAACGCCCGCACCCTACCCGGCGCCGGCTCTCCCACCCAGGCCTCTCTGCTTCAGCGCCGCCCCGGCCGTGGGAGTCGGCGGACGCAGTCCACAGCTCCACGGAAAACAGCCCTCGGGGTTCCGGGTGCGCCCCGCCACGGCCCCGCCCACGGCCCCGGGGTCCCGCCCCTAGCCCTCAGCCCCCAACCGACTGTCTTTAGGGTCCCCCGGGCGAGCCACGCAGACCCGCAGCGACTCCGCAGGGACTGCGATCCCGTGCCGCTCTCGCGCTGCTGCTCCGGCCGCCCAGCAGCTCTGAGGATGGAGAGGAGGGCGCGGAGCTCCTCCAGGGAGTCTCGCGGGCGAGGCGGCAGGTCCCCGCACAAGGAGAACAAGAGAGCAAAGGCCGAGAGGAGCGGCGGAGGCCGCAGACACCGGGAGGCTGGGCCCAAGCCGTCGGGCTCTGGACGGGCGGAGACCCCGGGGGAGCCCCGAGCGCCCGCCGCCACGGTGGTGGACGTGGATGAGGTCCGGGGCTCCGGCGAGGAGGGTACCGAGGTGGTGGCGCTGCTGGAGAGCGAGCGGCCCGAGGAAGGTACGGACCCGGCACCGTTATCTGCCGCCTTTCCAGGTGGTAACTAAGGGGTGTCAGATAAGGTGGAAAGGGTCATCCCACGAGACCCACTGAAGCCAGAGCAGACTGCTGGATGCTCAGGTTCCCAGGAACGGAAAGGCGTTAAGTTAGGAACCCAGCAACCTCCTATGGTGAGCAAAGAACATCAGAAGAAATACAAATGTCGCTATTTACTGGTCTCGGGGCCAGCCTTGGATGGGAGTTGGGAGGGAGTGTGGTACAGGTTGGGGACCAATCAACTTGGCAAAGGAGCCATGAGCTTTTTTTTTTTTTTTTTTGTGGCCATGGAGGGGCATACGGGCACCTAATTTAAGTAAAGACATGCACGAGCTGGTGGCTGTAGGCAGTTATGTGGCTTATTCTTCTTCCCGCGTCCCCACCCCTCGGTCTTACCTAAAAGCATTTTAAACTTCTGGGAAGATGATCATTCTTTCTGAAAAGCAGCCGCAGCAGAGCCAAGTGAGGAAGAGCCACACCTGAGTTTAAATCACAGCCCAACCACTTGCTAGCCATGTGATCATAGGAAGGAACCTTAACCATCTCTCATACAGCAGTACCTGCCTCAGAGGGTAGAGGTGAGGATACAATGAGAAAAGGCACCCAAAGCACTTTGCACAGTCTGGAACAAAAACATACTCAATTCCAGCTGCGACCTTGCAAGCTGAGAGAGAGGAAAATTAGGTCAAAGAAGGGAATGCAAAGAAAGGTGTCTCTTTTGCTTCTGCAGGAGAAACAACTCAGGAAAATGTTATCTACCTCCAGTCTTTTTTATAATGAGTGGAAGAAAAAAATGATTACCACTTTAGTGGGATGACAGCTGTTAAAAGAAATTAAATAAGGAATAGTGTGTTATATTGCTTCCTGCTGGCTATGAAGTTTTAACATTTCCTAGTTACCAGCAATGCAGTACATGCTAGATCACTGAAAGCTACCATTTAAGGAAGATTTCTGCAGTTGGGGTGTAATTTAAATGGGTCATGTTAATACTGTTTTGCCCCGTTGATGATACCCTTTCATCAATCAGAAACCTCTGTTCAGTAAATGGTTGCTGGATTCAATGCTGAGGTTATAAGGCTTGTTACTGTTAGGCAGCAGATCACACTGGTAGGGTAAGCAAGTAAGGAAGCCACCATTTATGAAACCCCTACTATATGCCAGGCACACACTGGGTGTTTTACTGAGTTATTTAATCCCTCACCATCCTCTTATTACAGATGAGGAAACATGCTCTGAGAAATTAAGTAACATGCGCAAGTCCTGTAGCTGGGAAGTAGAGAAGCCAAAATCCTAGAATAAGACAGTCTGATTGAACTGCTCACCCTTGCTTGGTGCTGCCCCTAATTTCTGGTCATGGTCCTACTGGCTGTGGCCTTGGGCACCTCTGTGGGCCTCAGTCCCTCCAGCTACGGAGTAACTAAAGCAGGAGACCCCAAGCAGTGGGCGAGCAGTCCCACTAAGGATGAAGTGACCTTTACTGAGCCCTTGCGTGGGAAGTTTCTGAAGCTCACGGGGAACACAGAGTAACATCCCCTCCTCTTTCTCACTTAGCACCACACTCCCAAAGGCAGGCTACTTAAGATGGGAGAAATGAAAAGGCACTTCACCTCACCAAAATGTTGGGGACTCTCAGACAATGTTTAAAGGCTTTTCCTGCTTGAATAATTAATGTTTCACTATTCACTTAAACCAAACAAATTGGATATTCAAGCAACTTATTCTAACAGAATAGTATTTTGGGGGTAAATCATCACTTTAGTTTTGAGGATATAAATTAGTTTTCTATTCATATCTCTCGCTACTGTATGAAGGAATTTTTGAGGCCTTTCTTCATTTATAAAATGTAATTTTGTATATGCATTTGTTTATTTTTACTTGCCATGGCTACCACTGGCAACTGAAACATATTTATAAACTAATTAGAAAGGGCAATGATACTGTTAGTCATTGCCCTTGAAGAAGAATATTATAAAAATTAGTATGTTGGTAGAGCAGCATTTCCCAGAGTAGGTTCCATGAGAAATAAGTTCCATAGAATATCAATGAGTGCTCCTTAGAGAAAATATTACCTGGTCAAATGTGGGTAAACAAAGCTAAGAATGCTTTGCGAGATTTTCATAGCTTCAATGTCCTGAAGAGCACTGGCAACTCCAGGAATGGGATGTAGTGCCTAGTATTCTCTAAACTCATTTGCCCAGGAAATTCTTCTTTCGTGGAGCACCCTGTGGAATTAGTATTTTGTAGGATGGCCTTTAGAAACTCCCATACTATGGCATTCAGTGCTGATTTTGTTTTTGTGCTGGTGCAACTTGCATATCTGTCCTCTTCTTCAAGCGATCTGCACATCAATTTGGTGGTGACCTTTCTGGGCATGAAAATAAAATATTCAAGCCTACTAATTAGTTATCCCCTTTGTTCCCATCTCTTAAAAATAAGATTTTAGGACAGGTGCCATAGCTCATACCTATCATCCCAGCACTCAGGGAGGCTGAGGTGAGAGGAACACTTGAGGCTAGGAGTTTGAGACCAGCCTGGGCAACATAGCGAGACCCCCATCTCTGCAAAAAAATAATTAGCCAGGTATGGTGGCATGCACCTGCAGTCCCAGCTACTTGAGAGGCTAAGGTGGGGAGACTTCTTGAGCCCAGGAGGCCAAGGATGCAAAAAGCCATGATTGCATCACTGCACTCCAGCCTGGAGAGAGCAAGACCCTGGCTCAAAAGAAAGAAAAAAAGAAGGAAAGAGAAAGAAAGAAATAAGACAGGAAGGCAGGAAGACAGGAGGGAGGGAGGGAAGGAGGGAGGAAGGGAGGGAGGGGAGGAATGAAGGAAGGAAGGAAGGAAGGAAAGAAAGTAGACTTTACAATTTCCTAATTTTTAGTCACCTTCTAGTCTTCTGTGATATTTTTAAACTGGCAAATAATATTCCTTTGGTCAGTTTTCTAGTACCTGGAGGTTAAAATTCTTGAAATTTTCATAACTCTTACATTTAAATCATTTTCACTCCTCCTTTCTTCTCACATTCAACTAATATTTATTGAGCACGTGTATGGTTGCCAGGCACTATTCTAAGCCCTGGGGACATAGTGTAAATAAGACAAGACCCCAAGAAGCTTGTGTTCTTGAGGCTGACTTTCCTTGATATTGTTTCATTTACCACCCAAGCATCTTGGATGTTCTGAACCCCAGTTCCTTATCACTTTTTCATACACATTAGTAGGTATTACCCCATAAAGGTAATTTTCAAAGACTATTGAGATCAACACCTTAATGGAGGTGTTAAAATGGTGGAATTTCAGACATTAAGGCAGGTAATGGATGGGAAAGTTATTTCATGGAAGATAAGCCTCTGGACACGTGGTTGGAATCACTTAAAACAAACCAGACAGAAGATGGCTGAATAGGAACAGCTCTGGTCTGCAGCTCCCAGTGTGATTGACACAGAAGACGGGTGATTTGTGCATTTCCAGCTGAGGTTCCTGGTTCCTCTCAATGGGACTGGTTGGACAGTGGGTGCAGCCCACAGAGGGCGAGCTGAAGCAGGGCAGGGTGTCGCCTCACCTGGGAAGCACAAGGGGTCGGGGGATTTCCCTTTCCTAACCAAGGGAAGCTGTGACAGACTACCTAGAAAAATGGGACATTCCCGTCCAACTACTGTGCTTTTCCCAAGGTCTTAGCAACCAGCAGACAAGGTGATTCTCTCCTGTGCCCAGCTCAGTGGGGCCCATGCCCATGGAGCCTTGCTCACTGCTAGCACAGCAGTCTGAGTTCGATCTGTGAGACGGCAGCCTGGCTAGGGGAGGGGTGTCTGCCATTGCTGAGGCTTGAGTAGGTAAACAAAGCATCCAGGAATCTCGAACTGGGCAGAGTACACTGCAGCTCAACAAGGCCTACTGCCTCTAGACTCCACCTCCGTGGGCAGGGCATAGCTGAACAAAAGGCAGCAGACAACTTCTGCAGACTTAAACGTCCGTGTCTGACAGCTCTGAAAAGAGCAGTGGTTCTCCTAGCATGGCATTTGAGCTCTGAGAATGGACAGACTGCCTGCTCAAGTTGGTCCCTGACCCTTGTGTAGCCTAACTGGGGGACAGCTCCCAGCAGGGACCGACAGACACCTCATATAGGAAGACAGACACCTCATATGGGATGAAGCTTCCAGAGGAAGCACCAGGCAGCAATATTTACTGTTCTGCAGCCTCCACTGGTGACACCCAGGCAAACAGGGTCTGGAGTGGAACTCCAGCAAACTCCAACAGACCTGCAGCTGAGGGACCTGTTAGAAGGAAAACTAACAAACAGAAAGGAATAGCTTCAACATCAACAAAAGGGTCATCTACACCAAAACCACATCTGTAGGTCACCAACATCAAAGACCAAAGGTAGATAAAACCACAAAGATAGGTAGAAACCAGAGAAGAAAAGCTGAAAATTCTAAAAATCAGAGCGCCTCTTCTGCTCCAAAGGATTGCAGCTCCTCGCCAGCAACAGAACAAAGCTGGATGGAGAATGACTTTAACAAATTGACAAAAGTAGTCTTCAAAAGGTCAGTAATAACAAACTTCTCTGAGCAAAAGGAGGATGTTTGAACGCATCGCAAAGAAGTTAAAAACCTTGAAAAAAGATGAGATGAATGGCTAACTACAATAAACAGTGGAGAGAGGACCTTAAATGACCTGATGAAGCTGAAAACCATGGCACAAGAACTTCATGATGCATGCGAAAGCTTCAATAGCCAATTCAATCAAGTGGAAGAAAGAGTGTCAGCAATTGAAGATCAAATTAATGAAATAAAGTGAGAAGACAAGGTTAGAGAAAAAAGAGTAAAAAGAAATTAACAAAGCCTCCAAGAAATATGGGACTATGTGAAAAGACCAAACCTACGTTTGACTGGTGTACCTGAAAGTGATGGGGAAAATGGAACCAAGTTGGAAAACACTCTTCATGATATTATCCAGGAGAACTTCCCCAACCTAGCAAGGCAGGCCAACATTCAAATTCAGGAAATACAGAAAACACCACAAACATACTTCTCAAGAAGAGCAACCCAAAGACACATAATTGTCACATTCACTGAGGTTGAAATGAAGGAAAAAATGTTAAGGGCAGCCAGAGAGAAAGGTTAAGTTACCCACAAAGGGAAGCCCATCAGACTATCAGCGGACCTCTCTGCAGAACCCTACAAACTAGAAGAGAGTGGGGGCCAATATTCAACATTCTTAAAGAAAACAATTTTCAACCCAGAATTTCATATCCAGCCAAACTAAGTTTCATAAGTGAAGAATAAATAAAATCCTTCAGAGACAAGCAAATGCTGAGAGATTTTGTCACCACCAGGCCTGCCTTACAAGAGCTCCTGAAGGAAGCACTAAACATGCAAAGGAGCAACCAGTACCAGCCACTGCAAAAACATGCCAAATTGTAAAGACCATTGATGCTAGGAAGAAACTGCATCAATTAACGGGCAAAATAACCAGTTAGCATCATAATGACAGGATCAAATTCACACATAACAGTATTAACCTTAAATATAAATGGGCTAAATGCCCCAATTAAAAGACACAGACTGGCAAATTGGATGAAGAGTGAAGACCCATCAGTGTGCTATATTCAGGAGACCCATCTCATGTGCAGACTCACATAGGCTCAAAATAAAGGGATGGAGGAAGACCTACCAAGCAAATGGAAAGCAAAAAAAGCAGGGGTTACAATTCTAGTCTCTGATAAAACAGACTTTAAACCAACAAAGATAAAAAGAGACAAAGAAGGCCATTATATAATGGTAAAGGGATCAATTCATCAAGAAGAGCTAACTATCCTAAAGATATACGCACCCAATACAAGAGCACCCAGATTCAGAAAGCAAGTCCTTAGAGACCTACAAAGAGACTTAGACTCCCACACAATAATAATGGGAGACTTTAACACCCCACTGTCAATATTAGATCAATGAGACAGAAGGTTGACAAGGATATTCAGGCTTGAACTCAGCTCTGCAGCAAGCAGGCCTAATAGACATCTACAGAACTCTCCACCCCAAATCAACAGAATATACATTTTTCTCAGCACCACATCACACTTATTCTAAAATTGACCACATAACTGGAAGTAAGACACTCCTCAGCAAATGTAAAAGAGCAGAAATCACAACAAATTGTCTCTCAGACCACAGTGCAATCAAATTAGAACTCAGGATTAAGAAACTCACTCAAAACCACACAACTGCATGGAAACTGAACAGCCTGTTCCTGAATGACTACTGGGTAAATAACGAAATGAAGGCAGAAATAAAGATGTTCTTTGAAACCAATAAGAACAAAGACACAATGTATCAGAATCTCTGGGACACATTTAAAGCAGTGTGTAGAGGGAAATTTGTAGCACTAAACGTCCACAAGAGAAAGCAGGAAAGATCTAAAATCAACACCCTAAAGTCACAATTAAAAGAACTAGAGAAGCAAGAGCAAACAAATTCAAAAGCTAGCAGAAGTCAAGAAATAATTAAGATCAGAGCAGAAACTGAAAGAGAGACACAAAAAACCCTTCAAAAAATCAATGAATTCAAGAGCTGGTTTGTTTTGAAAAGATCAACAAAATTGATAGACCACTAGCAAGACTAATAAAGAAGAAAAGAGAGAAGAATCAAATAGATGCAATAAAAAATGATAAAGGGGATATTACCACCAATTCAACAGAAATCAAACTACCATCAGAGAATACTATAAACACCTCTACGCAAATAAACTAGAAAATCTAGAAGAAATGGATAAATTCCTCGACACATACACCCTCCCAAGACTAAACCAGGAAGGAGTCAAATCTCTGAATAGACCAATAACAGGTTGTGAAATTGAGCCAATAACTAATAGCCTACCAACCAAAAAAAGTCCAGGACCAGACGGATTCACAGACAAATTCTACCAGAGGTACAAAGAGCTGCTGGTACCATTCCTTCTGAAACTATTCCAATCAATAGAAAAAGAGGGAGTCTTCCCTAACCCATTTTATGAGGCCAACATCATCCTGATACCAAAGCCTGGCAGAGACACAACAAAAAAAGAGAATTTTTGACCAATATCCTGGATGAACATTGATGTAAAAATCCTCAATAAAATATTGGCATACCAAATCCAGCAGCACATCAAAAAGCTTATCCACCACTTTCAAGTCGGCTAAATTGCTGGGATGCAAGGTTGGTTCAACAGATGCAAATCAATAAACGTAATCCATCACATAAACAGAACCAATGACAAAAACCACATGATTATCTCAACAGTTACAGAAAAGGCCTTTGACAAAATTCAAGAGCTCTTCATGCTAAAAACTCTCAATAAAGTAGGTATTGATGGAACGTATCTCAAAATAATAAGAGCTATTTATGACAAACCCACAACCAATATCATACTGAATGGGAAAAAACTGGAAGCATTCCCTTTGAAAACTGGCACAAGACAGGGATGCCGTCTCTCAGCACTCCTATTCAACGTAGTATTGGGAGTTCTGGCCAGGGCAATCAGGCAGGAGAAAGAAATAAAGGGTATTCAATGAGGAAATGAGGAAGTCAAATTGTCCCTGCTTGCAGATGACATGATTTTATATTTAGAAAACCCCATCGTCTGAGCCAAAATTTCCTTAAATAAGCAACTTCAGCAAAGTCTCAGGATACAAAATCAATGTGCAAAAATCACAAGCATTTCTACACACCATTAACAGACAGAGCCAAATCATGAGTGAACTCCCATTCACAATTGCTGCAAAGACAATAAAATACCTAGGAATCCAACGTACAAGGGATGTGAAGGACCTCTGCAAGGAGAACTACAAACCACTGCTCAACAAAATAAAAGAGAACACAAACAAATGGGAGAATATTCCATGCTCATGGACAGGAAGAATCAATATCGTGAAAGTGGCCATACTGCCCAAAGTAATTTATAGATTCAATGCCATCCCCATCAAGCTACCAATGACTTTCTTCACAGAATTGGAAAAAACTACTTTAAAGTTCATATGGGTACCAATAAAGAGCCCACATTGCCAAGACAATCCTAAGCAAAAAGAACAAAGCTGGAGGCATCACGCTACCTGACTTCAAACTATATTACAAGGCTACAGTAACCAAAACAGCATGGTACTTGTACCAAAACAGATATATAGACCAATGGAACAGAACATAGGCCTCAGAAATAACACCACACATCTGGTGTTATTTCTGACAAAAACAAGAAATGGGGAAAGGAGTCCCTATTTAATAAATGGTGCTGGGAAAACTGGCTAGCCATATGTAGAAAGCTGAAACTGGATCCCTTCCTTACATCTTATACAAAAGTTAATTCAAGATGGATTAAAGACTTAAATGTGAGACCTAAAACCATAAAAAACCTAGAAGAAAACCTAGGCAATACTGTTCAGGACATAGGCATTGGCAAGGACTTCATGACTGAAACACCAAAAGCAATGGCAGCAGAAGCCAAAATAGACAAATGGGATCTAATTAAACTAAAGAGCTTCTGCATGGCAAAAGAAACTACCATCAGAGTGAACAGGCAACCTACAGAATGGGAGAAGATTTTTGCAAACTACCCATCTGACAAAGGGCTAATATCCAGAATCTACAAAGAACTCAAACAAATTGACAAGAAAAAACAACCCATCAAAAAGTGGGCAAAGGATATGAGCACATTTCTCAAAAGAAGACATCTATGCAGTCGACAGACACATGAAAAAATGCTCATCATCACTGGTCATCAAAGAAATGCAAATCAAAACCACAATGAGATACCATCTCATGCCAGTTAGAATGGTGATCATTAAAAAGTCAGGAAACAACAGATGCTGGAGAGAATGTAGAGAAATAGGGACACTTTTACACTGTTGGTGGGAGAGTATATTGGTTCAACCAATATACTTTGTGGAAGTATTCCACATTGTGGAAGACAGTGTGGCGATTCCTCAAGGATCTAGAACTAGAATTACCATTTGACCCAGCAATCCCATTACTGGGTACATACCAAAGGATTATAAATCATGGTACTATAAAGACACGTGCACACGTATGTTTATTGCAGCACTATTCATAATAGCAAAGACTTGGAACCAACCCAAATGTCCATCAATGATAGACTGGATTAAGAAAATGTGGCACATATACACCAAGGAATACTATGCAGCCATAAAAAGGAGGAGTTCGTGTCCTTTGTAGGGACATGGATGAAGCTGGAAACCATCGTTCTCAGCAAACTATCACAAGGACAGAAAACCAAACACTGCATGTTCTCACTCGTAGGTGGGAACTGAACAATGAGATCACTTAGACACAGGGCGGGGAACATCACACACTGGGGCCTGTTGGGGGGTGAGGGACTGGGGGAGGGATATGCATTAGGAAAAATATCTAATGCAAATAATGAGTTAATGGGTGCTGCAAACCAGCATGGCACATGTATACCTATGTATCAAACCTGCACGTTGTGCACATGTGCCCTGGAACTTAAAAGTATTAAAAAAAAAAAAAAAAAAAGACACGTAAAGTAAAGCTCACTGCTTTTTGTATGTGTGTGTTATTTTATCCTTATGCCAGAGATAGAAGATATAGCTCATGAATTAGTCATTATGGGATAGTCATGAGATGTTAGCATCCGTATTATATAGTGAAGAAACTGAGGTCTGGAAAGGTCACACACCTTGCTTAAGGTCATCTGGATATGAAACAGTAGAGCCAGAAGTGGAATCCAGACCTTCTTCCCAAATTCTGTGCCTGTTCCAGTATGCACCCACTCCCTTTCTTTTTTATTTTATTTTTGAGACAAGGTCTAGCTCTGTCACCCAGGCTTGAGTATGGTGGTGCAGTCATAGCTCACTGCAGCCTCAACCTCCTAGGTTCAACCTATCTTCCTACCTCAACCTCCTGCGTAGCTGGAACTACAGGCATGTACCACCAAACCCAGCTAATTTTTAATTTTTTTTTTTTTGTACAAACAGGATCTCACTATGTTGCCCAGGCTGGTCTTGAACTCCTGGACTCAAGCGATCCTCTCATCTCAGCCTCCCAAAATGCTGGGATTACAGGCGTGAGCCACTGTGCCTGTGCTCCTCCTTTCCAGGAGCTTGCTCCTCCCCAGGCCCTGTGAACTCTTGGCTACTCTGATTTGACTTATTCTAATATTTCCAGCAAAGTCTCCAACTTGCTCTGACTCCAATACCAAGGACTGGACCAACAGATGCTCGTCAGTGAATATGGTGAAGTTTCAATATAATTATTCTTTTGCTTTAATTTTTTTAAGGTACCAAATCCTCCGGTTTAGGGGCCTGTGAGTGGCTTCTTGTCCTCATTTCCCTGCTCTTCATCATCATGACCTTCCCTTTTTCCATCTGGTTCTGCATAAAGGTGAGATTCCATGAGGACGCAATAGGTAATTTCCTGAGGCCTCTCACTGGCTACACCATGCCCATTCTCACTTTTGTTTTCTGGTACATGTTTTTGCTCCATGTGGAATGCCCTCACCCCCGACTCACCTTCCAGGATAGCTCTTACTCCTCCAAGACCTTGCTCAAATGTAAACAGGAAGCCTTCCTTGACTCCCCCAGACTGTCATTCCCTTCCCGGTGCTCCCGTGTTACTCTGCTTTCACTTCGTTCTAGCACTTACCACATGTATTATATTGGCTATGTCTCGTTCATCTGCATTCTGTGACCAGAATGGATCATGACATCCACTCCACTTCACACACTTCCACAAAACTTCTCAGGCAGCTTCTGTAGACCATGAGTCATGATTATCTTTGGCCCACAGGTGGTTACAGATGCCTGTCCCTGAAATAAATAAAGACCTGTATCCGTTCTGGAAGCACCTGCCAAGATGGAATTAGAGGAGCAAGAGATTTATTGGGAGACATTGCCTGTGAAAGATTAACAGGAAAGAAAACAAGAGTAGTCAGGAGAAGCCTTCAGACAGTGATGCAGGCCTGACACTTGTGATATGAGAAGGGGAAGAAAGGATTGGGCGGAAAGAACTTCTGACTGTGGTGCAGCTCTGAGAAAGCCTTGGCCAGCCCAAAAGGGAACTCCAGAGCAAGGTTTGTGCTTCATAGGAGTCCCACAATGGGCAGAAATGGCACAGCCCTAGTACTCCTGCCATCTCAGTCATTGGCTGGAACTGCTGGGAAGACTGCATCCTTGGCTGAAACAGTATACCTGCTGCTGGGGCTGTTGTTGGAAAGGCAGCAGCTCTTTCCTCTTCCCCTTCATCTTTCCCTCCCCATTTTCCTCCCCAAGATACATTTTGGTATCTTGTGTTTTTGTTTTCATTTATCTCAAAGTATTTTCTCTTTTTCCTTGTGATTTCTTCTTTAACCCATTGGTTACAGTATGTTGTTTAATTTCCACATATTTGTCAATTTCTCAAATTTCCTTCTGTTATTGATTTCTAATTTAACTTCATTGTAATAAGAGAATATACTTTATATTATTTCAATCCTGTTAAATTTGTTTAAGTTAGTTTTATGACCTAGCCTATTATCTGTCCTGGAAATGATGTTTCATATATGCTGGAAAAGAATGTGTTATTCTGCTGTTGTTGGGTGGAGATATTCTGTGTAGATGTCTGTTAGGTCTATTTGTTGATAGTGTTATTCAAGTCTTGTATGTCTGTCTAGTTCCATCTATTGTTTAAAGTGGGGTATTGAAGTCTCCAGCTGTCACTATTGGATTGTCTATTTCTACTTTGAATTATTTTGGTCTTTTTCCTCATGTATTTTGGAACTCTGTTTTTAGGTGCATCTATGCTTATCATTGTCACACTTTCCTAATGCATTGATCCTTTTATCATTATACAATGTCCCACCTTACTGCTAGTAACATGTTTGCTTGTTTTGAAGTCCATTTTCTCTGATGTTAGGATGGCCATTCCCACTCTCCTTTAGCTACTGTTTTTCCTATAGACTGTATATAGAAGGCAGCAGGCTCTTTTTTTTTTTTTTTCTTTGAGACAGAGTCTCGCTCCAGCAGGCTCTTCTTGAAGGGTGACCTGAGCACCTGCATGATTGCCACAAGATCCAACACTGACTCCGCCATAATAGTTTTTGGGAAAGGCTCTCGGGTCTGGGTCACTTAAGATGGTAAGCCCTAAGAAGCCAATTAGGGAGAGGAAACAAAAGCAGAACCAGGTAGTTATATTTGAGCAAGGTCTTGAAGAAGTAAGACTCCCCTTCATCTCTGGGGAGAATTTGTTTCTTCCAATAAAAGCAGGTAAGAAATGAGTAATGCTAGGAAACCAAGCAATTGGGAATTGCTACGCATGCTCTAAGAACTGCATACAGTCATTCATTCTCATTGTTTCAAGCAAGGCAGTGTTCTAGCCTCATAAAATTGTAAACTCATGAAGACAAACAAAACATGTTTCCCAACCTCAAAAGACTTACAGTGGGTTAGTAGATCCTGTTACTTTAAGAAGCACACTTCAAAATGTGTTTTGTTTGGCCTCTTTATTACATTTTTATATTTGGCTAGTTATTATTCAATGGAGCTTTCTTAAGTGGAGGGAGGATAAGGAAGGAAAATAAATTTGTCTATAGTCACAAATCATTCTTTCATTTATTCAATACATATTTATTGAATACTTACAATGTATCAGGCATTTTTTAAGCACTGAGAAAATAAAGATTAATTCCATATCATCAAAGAGTGGGGCATATATTAATATCAAAATAAGTAGACCAAGTTAAGTCAGTGATAAACATGCAATTCAACTCAGATTCTGATACTGGGTCAGAAAGTGAAGTTTATTTTTAAAGTAGTATGCAGTAACTTCTCTATTTCTCTTCTAACAGATGTTCTCCGGAATCTTTTTGTCATTTAAAAGTATCTCTGCACATTTTCAGGGTAAACACGAATTTTCTAGATCTATCACCAATGAAAATTGACAAATTAAAATCAAATTGAGGCCAGGCACGGTGGCTCACACCTGTAATCCCAGCACTTTGGGAGGCCAAAGCAGGTGAATCACCTGAGGTCAGGAGTTCGAGACCAGCCTGACCAACATGGTGAAACCCCATCTCTAGTAAAAATACAAAAAATTAGCCGAGCGTGGTGGCTCACACCTGTAATCCCAGCTACTCGGGAGGCTGAGGCAGGAGAATCTGGGAGGTGCAGGTTGCAGTGAGCCTAGATCACGCCACTGCACTCCAGCCTAGGTAACAAGAGCAAAAGTTCGTCTTAAAAAAAAAAAAAATCCAATTGAATCATTTTGAAGCAGCCTCAGAAGAAATTGCATTCTGAAACAAAATATCACAAGTGGTATTAAAATATACTTCCTCTTTCTGTTAAACAGGTAATGAACAATACATATAAAAGCTAGGAATGCAGAAGTCACAGTAAAATACAAGATTTAAGATGCCTTGATAAGATTAATTTAGGGAAAGTTGGCCATAGTTTTTTAGATAATCGTTAAGTCTTTAATCAAAATTCAGTACATGGGTTCAAAAATTAACACGGTGAATACACTTTTTCATTTCTGAAATTTTATACTTACTAAATATAGGTTTTGGAAACAAGTATTAATAGAACTTTTTTCTTGGTTCTCAAAAAATTTCTGATATCTAGGATCATTCTTATGCCAAGGCCTTTTGAAGACTTTATTTTTCTTTCTAGGAGTGATTTGAAAGGATTAAATTTCTCTTTAGGTTGTACAAGAGTATGAAAGAGTAATTATATTCCGACTGGGACATCTGCTTCCAGGAAGAGCCAAAGGCCCTGGTAAAAAAACACTCTTTTTTTCCTAAACACCTCCCTCCTGACTTGCCAATTTCTTCAACCCATGCAGATTCGTAATATGTACCTCAGATTACATGAAGTAACTTGATTCATGACACCTGCATTTTCCAATCTGTTACATATAATATAGGTTATTAAAAAATTCTTCAGAGACCATTACTACTAGGTCATAGGTAGCCAAGAGAGAGAATTGGTACAGAGAGCCCACATGCCAGGGCGAGGCCTGCTAGAATAGCAAGTTAGCTTAGGACCAATGGCTGGGGACTGGTTTGAGTACAATGTGGATATGGTCAGAGTCCTGTGAATTCTCAGAGAAAAGCTGAGCTAGTTCCTAATCCATGTGCTCAGATCCAATCATGGGAGACAGGCAAAGTTCAGCATTGAAATAACAAATTGGTCTTCAGTTACAGGGATTTAAAAAACATAGATTAAACATTTCTTGTGGCTCAGACTCTGTGCTAACCATAAAACATGGTCTCTGATCTCAGGACCTTAAGATCTAGTGGAGTTGATGTCCACAGGTCCAAGCTCATTATGGGAAACAGATAGAAGTATGGTCAGTCTGAAAGGTTTAGTAGTGGGGGGTTGGAGATCTAAGTCAGCCAGGAAGGTATGAGGAGCAAAATCCCACTGTGTATATATTGGAGAGGGTCTGAGTTCCAGGACATGCCCGCAGAGACCAGACTAGGGACAAATATCAGAGTTTGAAGATTCAGAATGAATATACGAGCCCACACAAAAGTAGAACCAGACCCTGTAGTTCCAGGACAAAGAACATCTTGCTCTCGCCCTGGTTTTCGGGAACCTTCTCAACTGGCACTGAGGAGGACTAGTAGCTGACTAGTATCCTGGACTCTGTGAGGTGCTGCTTGTTTCAACAAAGCTTTCGCTCTTGCAGGAGCCCACAGAATCCAATGGGCTCTCACAAAATCTCAACAAATCAATCTACAAATGTTTACTGCACATTGATCCTGTATATTATATTGGGTGGGTGAGGACTAACTAGCCAACCAGAAAGCTGGCATCATAATAATTGCTATTCTGATTACTTCTGGGGCCCACTTTCTAAGGAATATGACATGGAGGTTGCTGACTCTAAAGTCTGACACCTGGGTACACTCATGGATTCAAAAACAATTTTAGAGAGCACCTAAAAGGCAGTAAGTCAGACACTAAGGCTAACAATAGTGTATAGGACACTACTTAGGGAGTTCAATTCTAGTGAAAGGACAGACATGCAGTTGAGATCTGGGGAGGTCAGTACCATGACTAAAAGGACCACACAGCCCAGTTTGCTGGGGACAATCCCTGTTTTTACCTATTGTCCTGGAGCAAATTATAATAGTGCTCTCCTTTTACCCTCAGGTGGAGGTGGGATGGGCCAACGGTCTGTAATGAGAGGCTAGGAAAAGTAATGTAGTGTGCAACCTGACCCCAAAAAGGTGAAACCCAAACAGCCTTCATGCCAGTTATTTATCTGTCACTTCCTCCTCCCCTTCTTCTAGGTCTTTTCTTTTTTTTGCCCTGCCTGGATACCTACCACAAGGTTGACCTTCGTCTCCAAACTCTGGAGATACCTTTTCATGAGGTAAGCCAAATGATGGCTTTTGCTTTCTCTATACATTTTCCATGGTCTACCTACCATGGACAAAATGATTATTTATGCTCAAAAATAGGAAATAAAAATAATGATATGGACTACTTCAGAACTTAAAACTTTTGTGCATCAAAGGACACAATTAACAGAGTGCAAAGGCAATCTAGGGAATGGGAGAAAATATTTGCAAATCATATATCTCATAAAGGGTTAATATCCAAGATATATAAAGAACTTATACATCTTAACAACAAAAAAAAGTAAGCAACCCGATTTAAAAAATGGGCAAAGAACTTTGTGACAGTTAACTTTACGTGTCAGCGTGGCTAGACCATGATCATTAGACCTATATTTGGCCAAACACATCTGGATGTTATCGTGAAGGTACTTTTTTAGATGGGATTAACATTTAAATCAGTAGACTTTGAGTAAAGCAGATTACCCTCCCTAATGTGGGGTGGGCCTCATCCAATTAATTGAAGGGCTCAAGAAAAAGACTGACCTCCCTTTGAGGAGGAGGGAATTTTGCCAGTAGAAAAAATAAACTCTTCCCTGGGTCTTCAGCCTGAAGATGTTAGACATACTAGCACATGAGCCAATTCATTAAATCAATACTTTTTTCTCTCCCCACCCCAGGATACCTATATGTGTATGTGTGTGTGTGTGCATATATATGTATGGTGAAGCCCAAACACACACACACACATTCTACAGTTTCTCTAGAGAACCCTAATACAAACTTGAACAGACACTTCTCAAAAGATGACATACAAAGAAGATGAAGATATAAAATGGGCAACAAGCATATGAAAAGATGCTCAGCATCACTACATTAGGAAAATACAAATCAGTATCACAAGATATCACTTTACACTCATTAACATGGCTACTGTTTTTTAAAAAAACGGAATATAATAAGTGTTGAAGAGGATGTAGAGAAATTGCAACCCTCGTGCACTGTTGGTAGGAATATGTAAAATGGTGCGGCCACTGTAGAAAACAGTATAGCGGCTCTTCAAAAAATTAAAAATAGAATTACTGTATGACCCAGCAATTCCACTTCTGCATATTTACCTGAAATAATTGAAAGCAGGGCACTGGAGAAATATTTGTACACCCGTATTCATAACAGCATTATTCACAATAGCCAAAAGGTTGAAGCAACCCAGGTGTCTACTGATGACTGAAGAGATGAATAAACTGTGATCTATAACCTACAATGGAATATTATTCAGCCTTAAAAAGAAAGGAAATTCTGACATTCTACAAATGGATGAACCCTGAGGACATTCTGCTAAGTGAAATAAGCCAGTCACAAAGAAAGAAATACTGTACGATCCTACTCATAAGAGGCACCTGGAGTAGTCAACTTCATAGAAACTGAAAGCAGTATGGTGGTTGCCAGGGGTTGAGGAGAAGGGGAAATTGGAGAGTTATTGTTTCATGGGTACAGAGTTTCAGTTTTACAAGATGAAAGAGTTATGGAGATGGATAGTGGTGATAGCTGTACAATATTATGAGTGTATTCAGTATCACTGAACTGTATACTTAAAAATGGTTAAGATGGTAGGTTTTATGGTATATGTATTTTAACACAATAAACAAAATTGGGAAAAAAAACTCACCCCTAATCCTGTTACCCATAGTTAACTGTTGATATTTTGGAGTATATCCTTTCAGATTTTTCAGTGTATGTGGTTATATTTACAGATTATATATATATAATATACATATATTATATATATATCATGTCATATATATCATATATATGATCATCTGTATGACATATATATATCACCTGTAAATATATTTATATATATATGTGTGTGTGTATATATATATAATACCATATATACTATTTTGCAATGTGTCTTTCTTAACCCAACAATATATTGTGGTCATCTTTTCATATATTAGCTAAATGCTTCTATCCCTTTATTTTAAATGGACATACAGCATTTCATTTAGTGGCTGTATCACAATTTACGCAACCAATTCCCTATTGTTGATATAAAATTCTTTCCAATTTATATTCCAATTAGCAATACTGAGTAACATCCTTATAGCTAAACCCTTAAAATAGGTCCTTATGATCAATATAAAAAGGGAAATGTGAAGACATCTTTCTAGGGCTTGTGATGTATATCATCAAAGCACCCCCAACGCACGCTCTAGCAAGCAATGCATTAGAGTGCTTGTTTCCTAGAACGTGCTTCTCTTTTAGCAGATTTTTTATTTTGGTATCAGTTTAGAAAGACCTTGTTTGGAATCAACAGAATGTCTTCATATGAGAAAATTATTTCTGATCTTTTTTACAAAAGGATTTACCACAGGATTAAATTGTGCGTTCTTTCGTGTATTTGAAAAAAAAATTCACAATTTTCAAAAACATGTCTATTTTGAATAAAGGGTGGGCCAACTTTCTTTTTCTCTTGTGGAGAAAATTCCGTTTGAACACATTTAGTTCCTCTATCCCCACATAGGAAAGGAGCCCAAGAATCAAGCCTGTCATCCAAACTTTTTCTGCCTAGATCGTGACCAAAGACATGTTTATAATGGAGATAGATGCCGTTTGCTACTACCGAATGGAAAATGCCTCTCTTCTCCTAAGCAGTCTTGCTCATGTATCTAAAGCTGTGCAGTTCCTTGTGCAAACCACCATGAAGCGCCTCCTAGCACATCGATCCCTCACTGAAATTCTTCTAGAGAGGAAGAGCATCGCCCAGGATGCAAAGGTACTTAGATAAACGTAATGGCCAATATGTTGAAATATTTATCTTTTATTCATTTGCTCATTGGCCATTTATTAAATCTTCCATGGCCAGTTCCATCCCTTTGGGACCATCCCTTTGGGAGCTTATAGCTAGTTAGGAGGTTGCCAAATTGATTCTGAGTCAATTATAGTTATCAGTATGGTGCTTGTTAATCAGTCATTGCCACAGTTTTTGCTCTCAAACCTACTCCAATGACTTTAAATTCATCCCCAAGTACTCACCTAGTATTAAGTATTGAGAATGATTGCTGGCAGGAATGGTGGGGTTGGTGGGAATGGACAGGAGGGGTTGGTTGTACACAAAGATGATAAGGCACGGTTCCCAGGAGCAAACTGAGCAAGCTCATCCACGGCCAGGGTCGGTGGCTTTGATTCTTACCGAGGCAGGTAGGCAAAAGGTATTCAGAGGAGAAGTGAGAAGACAGCAGGATTCCAGCCAACTGGCCAGTGGAGTGGCAATTACTACCAGCAATGGAGCCTGTCACTGAAGCCGTGGGGACACCCAGGCCCAGAACTGGGTTAGGAGGTTGTGAATCATGGTAGTTGGAAAGAGGACCTCAAATAGAGCGACCCCAAGAATCCAAGGCACTGGTAGTAATTGTGCTTTATGGGATGTCCCCCTCCACCCTCCCTTCCTTATTCATCCTTCTCCTTTAAAGGATAAAGTCCAGACACTTGACATTCAAGCTTGCCCTTGTTACACTGATTATAATATATATACAAATGTTCCTTGATTTATTATAAACCCATCATAAAGCAAAAAATATCGTAAGTCAAAAATGCATGTATCCTAATAAACCCATGATAAAAGTCAAAAAGTGTCAAACCATTGCAAGTTGGGGACCATCTATCTAAGACATTAATTTTCCCAGACTATGACGTCCATAGCAGCAGGGACTATGTTTTATCCATCTCTTGGTCCTCAGCACAGGTTTATCACACAGCAGGTAGATGATGTTTTTTGGATAAATGAATAAATTGACCCAAATGTTGTAGTCTCACCTCTTGCCATCCTTCTCCCACTGAATCTAATACTCCAACCTACTTTAGCTTTTGTCCAGCATTCAGCACTTTTATGCTCCCATTGCCTCCTCTTGGGCTGTATCCTCTGCATGGAATACTTCCCTTTTCTCCACAGGCAAGATTTTATTTGTCCTTTAAGATGCCACCTATTCTGTAATGTCTTTATCAACATTCCCTACTCTCACCCATACCCCCAAATCAGTCTTCTCAGGGTTCTCAATGCACTATGCTTACTGTTTGTCTAACCACTAAAAAATAATGAGAAAATAAGTATAAAAAGAAGAGTTTGGGTCAACATTAGAGCTCCATGCCCTGCCCCTCCTTTCCAGAATCCACAGTCCATTTTCTTCCCTTTCTTGTTTCCAACTTCAGTCAAGGGGGTGGGCGGGACTGGGAAGCAGGAGGAAACTGGAGCCACCAGCATCAGCTGTAGAAGTGAAAACATCCTATAAGGGAAAGACATTTGGAAGAGAGACTAGACACTGGTTCTCAACTCAGTGCATTTTGAAACAGATTTTAAAAATGTATCTGTATTAGCTCCTATTACTTCTGTAACAGACTACCACAAACTTGGTGGTAGTTTTCTTAGTTTTGAAGACCAGAGTCCAAAATCAGTTTCACTGGGCTAGAGTCCAGGTGTCAGCTGGACCAGTTCCTTCTGGAGGTTCTGAGAGGAGAATCCGTTTCCTTGCCTTTTCCAGCACCTGGTGGCTGCCTGCATTTCTCAGCTCGTGGCGCCTTCCTCCATCTTTAGAGTGCATCACTTCAATCCCTACTTCCATCATCACATCACCTTCTCCTCTTCTGTAGTCAAATCACCGTTTGCCTCTCTCTTACAAGGACACCCATAATTACATTTAGGGCCACCTGGATAATCCAGGATAGTATCCCCATCTCAAGAGCCTTTAACTTAATCACACCAGCAAAATCCCTCTCGGGGTAACATTCACAGCTTCCAGGGATTAGGACATGGGATATCTTTGGGTACCATTATTCAGCATACCACACCATCTTCAACTACACAGATATTTATTGGGTGGCACTATGCAAGTTAAACAACTCTTTGCAAGGCACTGTAAAGTTAAATAAAACAGGCAAATGATGTCCTTTCAAAGGGAATCTTCTTCCTTAGTACAGAACAATGGCCATCAGGGTTTAGGCATGCTCTCCCACCTGGAGGCTCTCACTAATATCTGAATTCTTCTCTCCACAGGTTGCCTTGGATTCAGTGACCTGTATTTGGGGAATCAAAGTGGAGAGAATAGAAATGTGGGTAGGAAATTAACTAGGAAGAACAGTATGATAAAGGAAAATATTCTGGTTTCATTTTAAATTTTTCATTTGAAAAATTATTTTCCTTGAGTACTATAGCCATATCAGCATAAATTTGTAAAAAAGAGAAACAAATTATCTAATATCTTACAGTCATAACACAATCACTATAACATTTGGACAAATTACTCTGATTGTTTTTTCTCTATGCAGCTAAAAAATTGTTTTAGATAAAATTTACATGACATTTCCCATTTTAGGCCAGGCGCAGTGGCTCGCACCTGTAATCTCAGTACTTTGGGAGGCTGAGGTGGGTGGATCGCTTGAGGTCAGAAATTTGAGACCAGCCTGGGCAACATGGTGAAACCCTGTCTCTACTAAAAATGCAAAAATTAGCTGGGCGTGGTGGCACATGCCTGTAATCCCAGCTACTAGGGAGGCTGAGGCAGGAGAATCGCTTGAACCTGGGAGGCAGAGGTTTCAGTGAGCCAAGATCATGCCACTGTGCTCTAGCCAGGACCACAGAGTGAGACTTGATCTCAAAAAAAAAAAAAAAGAAAGAAAAAGAAAAAAAAAAGAAAAGAAAATTAGCCAGGGGTGGTGGCAAATGCCTATAATCCCAGCTACTCGGGAGGCTGACGCAGGAGAATCACTTGAACCCAGGAGGCGGAAGCTGCAGTGAGTCAAGATTGCGCATTGCACTCCAGACTGGGTGACAGAGTGAAACTGTCTCAAAGATAAAAGAAAAAAGAAAGAAAAAAAGAAATGTCACATTTTTGCCATTTTAAACTGTAGTTTTAGTATAATATTTACAAATGGGTACAGCCATCACTACTATCTAATTTCGGAACATTTTCATCATCCCAAAAGGAAGCCTGTGTTCGTTAAGTGGAAACCCCCGATGTACTCCTTAATTTAGTTTCTTAAATTAGTTTCCAACCACTAATTTAGTTTCTGTCTCAATGGATTTGCCTCTTCAGGACATTTCACATAAATGGAATCATACAATATATGGCTTTTTGTGTCTGGCTTCTTTTCACTTAGCATAATATTTTCAAGGTTCAACCATGCTTCAGCATGAATCAGTACTTCATTACTTTTTATGGTCAAATAATATTTCGTTGTTTGAGGCTATACCACATTTTATCTGTTCATCAGCTGATGGACATTTGGGTTGTTTCTGCTCTTTGGCTATTATGAATAATGCTACAGCAAGCATTGGTTTGCAAGTTTTTGAGTGAACATGTTTTCAATTCTCTTGGGTCTATATCTAGAAGTAGAATTACTGGGTCATATAGTAACTCCATATTTAACTTTTTGAGGGGCAGCTAAACTGTTTTCCATATATGCATTTTTATAGTTATAATCAGGGTCAAAAGACAATTTTGTATCTTTTATGCAATACATTAAGCATTGTTCTTATTTGGTCAGTTGTACCCTTTTCAAAATCAATTCTTGTCTTTTATAAACTTGGATGAATTCCCCTTATCTTTATTATCAGTAATGTGGCTCTTCAAGCCATTGTTCAAATTTATTAGTTGAGGTTTAGATTACAACCTAAGTGGAAAAACTGAGCACAGCTCATCAATACAAAATCTGCTGTGCTGCTGATGAGGAACCACAGCTCTACTGTAGCATCAGCAATAATACAAACCTGCATTTGAGGCGTCGACCTTGGAGATGCCCTTCTCTGCCTACTTTTGACCTCAGAAGTCTAGGGATGGCACAGTCAGAATTTGCTACTCATCATGAGACAGCAGTAGAGAGGCCTTCAAATCTGTGTGAAAGCTCTGGTCCCTAAATCACGGCTGCACACCTACATGCCTGCGTTCTTCTTTTGCAGTAAAGATGTGAGGTTGCCAGCTGGGCTTCAGCACTCGCTGGCTGTGGAGGCCGAAGCGCAAAGACAGGCCAAAGTGCGGGTGAGCACTCCATCCTCCCACCCAGACTGCTCTTTGAGGAAGGCCTGCTGGTGGAGAACATTTCCCCTTTGCTTCCTTACTGTCCATTCATTCGGCACTGGGCAGAAGCGGTCTTGGGCCCTTACAACTCTGTTAAAATTGCTTGCTCTCTTCAAGTGTGTTAATAGTCCCCTGACTGACTAATGCAACTCCTCTCCCTCTCTGAAGCTACTGATAATAGTGACCACCCACTGCTTGAGTCTCACCTTCCCTCTCTCTCCTTAAAGGTATCTCCTCCACACACATCAATCCCTCTTCTTTAGTGCTGGCATCTTTTCCTGGGTAATCATAGTCACCCTAACTTCTAGATATTCCCTAGAACTGTATCCCAAGCTTGGCACAAGTTTTGGAGGGACAACCATGATCAGGGCCCAGTTCTCTCAACGCCAGAGCCAAGAGAAGGCTGTGCTACTCAACTCCACTCAGACATGGCAGCGAGAAGCAAAGATGCGGCAGCTAGCAGCTTCCAGTGACTGAGGTGTGGGTGAGGGGGCCTTGGGAAGAGGAAAATGAAGAATGAAGGGAGGCAGATTTCTCTGAAAGAACAGAGCAGGTGAAGATAAAAACCGGTACCAGTAAGAGGATCATTGCCTGTGGACCACTGAGGGGAGGTGAGGATGAGGAAGGGGAGGAAGATAGTCCCCAGGGCACTTGCTTCTAGATCTCTGAGTGAAGTCCTCTTCACCCACTTTCAGGTGGCATTTGGGTAGTGAGCTCAGCACTTTCTCTTTAGAAATGCTTACCCATTCACTTTGCTTGAGTTGGGGGTCACCCTTTCACAACGTCATGCCTTTGCATAGAATGCTGGCTAATCTTTTCTCTATGTTGGCAAAATCCTAATCTTTCAAGGCTCACCGGATGCTAATAACTCCCCTAATACTTCATTTATACTTGTCATGGCTCCTAACAAATTCCACCTTAAATTGTGATTAATAGTGTGATCTGTCTCCCCAGCTCAAGACCTTTCAGAAAGAAGAATAAACCTGTTCTCTGCTTAACCGTGCTTGCCACATAGTAGATGCTCAGTGCTTGTCTGCTGAGTCACACTGCATAGTGGTGAAGCCTTCAGGGAACGAAGAACAATCACTTTGCTTTTCGTCACATCTGTTTTCTAGATGATCGCTGCAGAAGGGGAAAAGGCTGCTTCTGAGTCCCTGAGGATGGCAGCTGAGATTCTGTCAGGCACCCCTGCTGCTGTTCAGCTTCGATACCTCCACACCCTTCAGTCTCTGTCCACAGAGAAGCCTTCCACTGTGGTTTTACCTTTGCCATTTGACCTACTGAATTGCCTCTCTTCTCCCAGCAACAGAACTCAGGGAAGCCTCCCCTTCCCAAGTCCTTCCAAACCTGTTGAGCCACTAAATCCTAAAAAGAAAGACTCTCCCATGTTATAGGAAAGATGGGGCGTAATGTGACTGTAAAGGGGCCTGCCATAGAAAAGCCACATCCCTGAGGGAGGCACTCTGTCCTCACTCCCTGCCCTTCCTTTGGTTGCCATATGGAATGGCCGTGGAATACACAAAGTCACAATGCACTATCCATGAGAAGACGGTGAAATGATGTAATGACAGAGAAGGCAGACAACATGGCTCCATGACTCATCTAGTCAGAGCAATTAAGGGAAACAGCTTTGGTCAACATTCTACTTTGGAAAGAATGTTGAGCCCAGATGTGGTTAAATTTTGACTTCTGGGAACTTGGTTCAGATGTCCTTTTCACTGTATGTCCTCTGGCCCCTTTGGCAAGGTTGTCACAGCTCCCACAGCCCTTCCTACAAGCACCTATCATTGGGCTTGTCACACTCTATTGCTCTTCTGCCCTAAAGATGCAGTCTTCTCTTCAACAATGCTACCAGTTCTTCAAAGGCATGCCTTAGTTTTCCTCAACCACACTCAATCTTTTTGCTCCACCCTGACTTCCTCACACCTAACCCTGATAGTTACCTAAAGTGACACTTAAATGTTTCAGAGTGAATGCAAAAAAGAGAGATGGACTTGGAGTCAGATATAAAATTTATGCCCAATTAAAGCATTTAAAAGGAATTATTTTTGTGGAGACTCCTTTTTTAAATAAAGAAATAAAGGACAAAAACATCTGACACATGTGGCTTAAAATCTGAGGGAAATCACTATAAATAGTGGGCCCGAGAGTAATCTGTTTTCAGTATAGAAATTACCAGCTTGTTTATTTCTTCAAACAGTAATAATATTAGGTAACCTATACATGCCCTGACATATTGCTTTCTTATACAGATATTTCTTAATATAGATACATTTCTCTATGTCTTATTTTCCATTAATTTGCCTTATACAATTAGAAATGCATATCTGCAGGAAAAAAATAAGCCAAGTAAATAAGAAAGCATATCTATACTTACAGCAAATTCTCTATAAACTTAAAAAAGTCACTAACATTATAAAACATTACTAACATTACTAAAATAATATTAGGAAAATGCTACTTATAATGGGCGTTTTCATGTTGCTGGCACAGAGAGAGGGTAACTCTCCCAAGTGCCACAGTATTTGGTTCTCTCTTCCTCAAACTGCCTCTTTATTCTTCATGTTATCTGCTGTTATTATTATTTTGTATTGGAGATGTGTTCCTGCCGTTCCCAGTGGGAACTGAAAATATTTTGCATGAAATACCCATAAAGAGTTTTTGTTTATGAATGTGAGCCCATAAAACCCTGCTGAACATTATATCCATGAAAAAATGAATCTAAGCTCCTAACAGCGGGCCTAGAAACTTTTGCAGCATTTTGTCTGTTGAAGACAGACTGCTTTCCACTATGCTTAAGTCACAGAAACAAGGCCCAAGTTAAGGATGCTTTGCCTATCCTAATGTCTCTCAGTCACCTCAACATTCCTTCTTTCTCTGCCATCTCTCTCTCCCTCTTCCCCTCCCTCAAAACAAATTAAAAATAAATACATAAATAAATAAATCCCTAGCACTATCTTGTGAAATGTTGCCAATCTCAGAGGCATCCCTGTCTACGTCTCTAGGCCACCTCCTTACTTCTATCCACAGGTGGGAAAACCCAAACATTCTAAGCTGGTTCTAAGATATTCTTACAGCCCAAATTTGTTACGTCCTGGGGCTTTAGCCAAGCCATGCATCTTCCCAAGTTTACACAGGATTCTCAGATAATTTCAAAACCTACATTTTTATATAACCATGCCAAATTCACTCACTGATACAACAATCAGTTTATAAGGTGACTATTGAGAAGTAACTTCCAATTTTGTTCTGTTTCAAAAGGCTATTTAATCCAATTCTAAAAATATTTCCATATCTTATTAAAAGAAAAGTCTCCCCAGTCCCTGTTCCTAAGGACCTTACTTGGTTGTGGGGGCATGAGAGTGCTGACAGCCATAGATGGAGCAGTCTTTCATTGAGGAGGCAATGGGAGATTCTGAAGCCAAAGGAACAGGCAAAGCGCTACACTATGCAGGGGTGCCGAAATACAAATGTGGAATCCAAAAGGCTCTCATATCCAAATAAGTCAAAGATAGGTAACAAAATCTACCAGACCCAGGAGTATGGTGTCAGAAAGAAGAAAGCAAACACTGATGAAGCAGCAATAGGACATGGGTTGGGGAACTCCTAGGTGATTTCCTAGAATGTCTCATCATCTAGGATGTGGAGCTTGCTTTCACGGACCAGCCAGGGCATGATCATAGATGGCTTAGCCCATTTGAAGGGGCGATGGCAATCAGAGCATTCCTGAAGTGGAAACGTTTCTCATTACCACTGTGTTGGCTCATACCCATTCCAGTGTATTGGTTATTGGAATTAAGATGGCACCAGGGGTTGTTGGTCACTTTTCACACCATATATGACGGCTCTTGATCTCAGGATAGCAAATTTTGGCATGTGTAGTGAAGAAGGAGGTAGGGTCATGCTGGGTCAGGCATAACAGAAGGCAAAAGCAGAACAATGAGAAGTGAACACCAGGGTCAAAATGGCTTTTATGACTCTTCATACTTCCTTATAACACTGGTTGTTTGTCAAAGGCAGATGTTGCTTACATTTCTAGGGAGCGCCTATGGTATTTCCCATTGTTTGGTTTCCTCTAATGTCCCGCTCAGATAAATATTTAAATTTCTCATTGGCATGCCAGAGGGCTTTCGGGTCTGCTTGAGTGGCATGTGTTGTCTTTCAAATTAACCGACTGTTGCAGTTGGTGGGCTTGATGAGAAGGAAATCATGGAGATAAGTTGCTACAAAACTGTGTTTGGGTGAAAGAGTATGGTGGATAGTCAAAGGCAAAATTCTTCAGACACTGGCTAGGTGAGCTGGCCCAGGTGCTGCACTCCAGCTGGTTACTAGTTGTGAAATGATGGCTGGAGGACAGGCTGGAGAGTACAATCGAAAACCATGATATGTTCTGGGAATAGTTTTTTTTTTTCCCCCTGATAATTTACTTTAATATTAATAGAGTGGCAATAAGCTGATAAACAGGGATACGATGTTCCAGTTTGGCACTGGAGTCTGCCATGACCAAAATGACATGCCCCTAAGAGTGGGAGAAGTCTATGGCACAATCTATGACGATGGTGTTCCAGGGCATTTGGAGCTGACAGTGATGTGGCATTGGTGTATTCAGACCTGAATTTATTATGCAAGCAGCTAGCTTAAGGACTGGTATACTGCCGACTGGTGCGCTCAAAATCATCAGAAATGTGCCCTATGGAGGCTTTGAAGGCCTTCCTTAGAATTTCAAGGGCCACCATGGCTCACCAGTAGCATTAGGGTGCAACGGGGGCTCTGCAGTTTGGACTTTCCTATCTAGAAGGCTCAGCAGGTCATTCTGCCAATACCCCTGCATTCCACATCCTTGGGGACCATGTCCGAATGGCTCTGAGTAAGTATGTATCTCCTTGATTGACTGTTCCTGGCCATTACAATGTTCTTTGGCAGAGAGTCTATTGGAATTATGAGGTTCCAATAATTCTGGCTTTTGCACAGTAGCTGAGCTGAGCATTAAGTAAAGGATATGGAAGCCAAATCCTTTAAAAGAGAGGTAATTAACACACTTCCAACGGCTTCTTCTGAGCTTGGAAAGACATTACAGCACTATAGCTGGGAGCTTGGGGTCTGCTCTCAGACATATTAGATTTGATTCAGGCTCTACCATTTACTGTTTAACCTTGGACATATTACTAATCCTGTGTATAAAGGGGGATAAAAGCAGGATCCACCTCACAGAATTGTGATTAAATAAGATAATGCATATGCTATGCTTAGCACAATGCTTGCACTAGGCAAATGCTTAATAAATAATGGTGATGACTATTATTCTGGTTTTACCTCAGTAGCAATAAATGACAGCCATCAGGCTTGCATCCAAATAAGAGCCTGCTGGCCCCTCCACATGTTGCCTCCATGTGTCAAAGGCAGCCCTGATGGCCATCAGTGCCTGCTCCCAGGATGGTCGTTCTCGGACAGAACCAGCTTTAGAACTTGCACATATGGTCTCCTGTCTTTGACTCCCACCATGATATAACAAGCATTTGTTTCAAAGTGCACAGCTGTTCGGGATCATAGTAGAGAAAAAACAGGACAGAAAAGATTTTCCTCCTGGTGGGGAATAGTTACAGCCAAAACTCAGACCATCCCCCTTTCTTTCTTTCCTGCCTGGGTTTGACTGTTTGGATGGCCAGAGTGGGAAATGAGAGATGAATTACCAGTAGTACCATGTGAACTCCAGGATCTGTCAGACTTCTGGGTAGAGGGTAGGGGTGGGGACATTTTGCCTTCTAAAAATCAGTTTGCCTTGGCAAGACAGATCATGGAAACTCCTAATCTTCAGACGTTCAAAAGTGTTTCTCAAGCTGGCCTAGAGGAGGCCTAAAGGATAACTCCGCCAGGTCAGGTGCTGGTGGGACCCAAACCTTGCAAATACAAGAGGATGCCCTCCAAACAGACACAAGCCACTGCAGTCTTGCAGGTGCCCTTTCACTGGACATTTTAGAAGCATTGTCCTGGCAGAATGGCACATTGCTGCATAATGGGACTGCTTAGGGAACTTCTGGAAGGCTGCCTTACATGTTCTTTGTTGCACCATTTTAGACAAGTTGCACTTCTCGAAAACCTGCACTCTGCATAGTCCATCTTTGAGGTCAGAGGGATTAGTGGACTTGCTTAGCAATCCTGAATGGGAGATTGCCTTGAGGCTGTGGGAGACCTGGCTAGAATGAGCTCTCCATTTTTCTGAGGCAGTGATGGAAGTCCTGATGAATCCTAGACACAGCTTCATATCAATATAGCTACAGAATGCCTCAGCCTCGGGCTCAGATGCAAGCACTGCAGTTTTGCAGGTATGCAGGGCCTACGCAGCAGGGCTACAGCAGTTTTATTCCTAACTTTAGAGAAACTCCTCTGCTTCCTGTGGGGAAATACTTGCTGGTAGATGGATATTTATTTGATTCCACGAATAGACAGACAGTGATCTAGAGCTTTGGGGCCTGCAAACAGAATTTCTAGCAGGCTTTAAAAGTGAAATGCAAGATATGTTTCCCAGGTAGTATCTGGGTCATTGACCTCCAGCTAGGAAAGGCCAAGGACAAGAGGAAAGTGCAGTCACTGAAGCTACAAGGTAGCAGACAAGTGACCTGACCATAGTCAAGTCAGTGAGACCAATGTGTGAGTGGGACCAGATCTCTCAGGGGAGAATCTCCTGGAGCCCACATGCACTGAGTTGGTGTGGGTATGTGGTGAAGGGCCAGGCCTGGTGGTTGAGGGGGCCTGTCCGCTAAGCTTGCTAAGATCCTTAAGTACACTATGGTATGCACTCCCAAAACAGTACCAACTTGGCACCACAGGACATGGAACATGTTGCCACTGAGATTGGGGGCTGGACACAGAGGAGTGTGATGAGGCTAACCAGTTTCCTCTCTCTGAAGGGCCAGGGCCGCTTTCTAGAAAAATGGACAGCATGGCTCGGTCTGGACATCTAAGCACAGAATGGCTAGTCTCCCATAGGCAAGCACAACAGCCTCACTCGGCAGCCTGACTGCCAGTGATGAGCAGCAAAAGTTCCTCCCTCCACTCTGCTTGGGGGACCACTTCAGGGACACCCTAAGAAGGTGTAGCAGGGTCTCAAGGACTATCTAAACCTTCCCACAAAGCAGTTACTTGGGAGAGTGGAACTGGCCGGGCTAACTTGCAGAGAGTGGCAGTGCAGGTACCCTCCCTGGGGCATCCTTTTTTTTTTTTTTTTTAACCACCAAACACTCATTATGCCTTCCTAACCCCACCCTGATTTGCTTTCCCCATAGTGTGTCCCATCTTTGTGGAACAGCACCACAAGGCGTCCTTCCTTCGCTTTAAGGAAGCCAGAAAGATCATCTCTGAAGTCTTCTCACCATCCCTGGTTCATCCATGGGGAGGTTTGTGACCACAGGGTAGCCTTTCTCTGTCTTGGAACTTTGAGACTTTGGCAGAATAATGTAAGGATGAAATAAATGATTGGTGTTTTGGTGGTAGCATTGGAGCAAGATGGTGAAGGAACTATTTTGTCTGACCTAAAACTAGCTGGTTCCTGTCTGTTCCTAGCCTAGCTCTTCAAAACTTCCCTTCAAATCCTTGAAGCACCCCAGCATCCTTTCAATACATTATCCTTTTTCATGGGCTTGCAAGAGTAGGTGGGTTGTAACAAAACCACCTCAGCTAATGTAGGTCCATGATGCCAATCACCTCATTCTAATTGTAGTGGCAGCAGATGTAACTCTGGAATTTAGAGACTAAGCCTTCTACGCAATGGAGCTGACATGGTATTTGGCACATTCTAAGGGACAAGGCTCATGTTCAGGGATGGGGCCTACTGATTTGTATGGAAATGACAACTCATGCCTGCAAAGTGGAAAATTAATGAAAATTATTCTGCAACCCCACAAAAAGTCCCCAAATTTTCTAGAGCTATCCAGGAAGTTCTCTGGGAAGGAGCAAAGATAAGGCTGGCTCTGCTTCGTCAGGCAGCAGCCATAATCAAAAGCCAACAGCTTCAGCTCGTCTGTCATTTGGGCCAGGAGCACTGCCAAGTTTCTGAAGAATGTCACGTTTTCTTTTCCCAGAGGTAAAGACTGGAACTGATCAGACTCCATCTAGTAGTCTTAGGTATACACTAAGGAATGCTGAAACCCATCCCTCACACAGTTTAATGATGGCCAATGGCAGGCCTGGCCAGGGTTGGCTTAAATAAAGATGGGGACTCTAGACTCAGGGGAATTCTGAGGCTGGAAGAACAGGTAAAGGTCTAAAATTCTAGGAGATAAACCCAAAGAAACACCAAGTATGTGGAGTCAATGCAGGTGTAGAAATCTTGCCTCAGGTGTTCAGAGATAAGAGCAAAGGCAAGTGAGCCAGGAGCAGTGAAGCAACAGGGAGCCCTTGCTGAGTGACTGCCCAGAACATCCAGTTGTCACTTGCAACTGATTTTTGCAGGTTAGTCCATCTCTTGTGCCCAGATGGATTCAGGATCATGAACAGAGCAGACAAATGAGACAGTAAAAGCAAGAAATGGAGATTCTGGGTGAATCTTCGGCAACACAGGCCCCTATGAAGGAAACCTTCTGAGCAATGGCCTGGTGGCCCTTCACTGTTGTGAAACCATCTAGACATGAGTCCAGTGAGCTGGGGGCTCTGACACCAATCAGTTCTGTGACCGTGTCTTATAATCACTGGGCCTCAGTTTTATCTTCTGAGAAATGGGAATAACAATATCTCCTCCATCTACTTTGTAGGGTTATTGCAAAGATCAGATTAATCATAAAAATGCCAGAAATCATAAGAAATCTGAAAATGCTGCGGAAACCTAAGAGCATCATCAAGATTTTCTCTTTTCTTTTCTTTTTTTTTTTTTTTTTTGGAAACGGAGTCTTGCTCTGTTGCCCAGGTTGGAGTACAGTGGCGCAGTCTCAGCTCACCGCAACTTCCACCTCCTGGGTTCAAGCGTTTCTCATGCCTCAGCCTCCTGAGTAAGCTGGGACTACAGGTGTGCACCACCATGCCTGGCTAATTTTTGTGTTTTAGTAGAGACGGGGTTTTGCCATGTTGGCAAGGCTGGTCTTGAACCCTTGACCTCAAGTGATCCTCCCACCTTGGCCTCCCAAAGTGCTGGGAATACAGGCGTGAGCCATCGTGCCTAGCCTAGATCTTCTCTTTTAGATTGAAAACTAATGCTTTTTATTTGCCAGTCTTGTCTGCAGAGTTCAACGTTTTCAAAAAGCATTATTTTCTTGAAATAAACTGACATTTCACAGACCTCTGTTAGGAAATCAGTTGAAGAGGCTAGCAAACTTTGCACAAGCTATTTTCAATGTGGGAAGTGAGCTAATGTGTCTGACTCCCTCCAGCCATCGCTGCGACTTTTAAAGAGAAAGTGCTCTTGGGTTGCATGTTATGGCTTTTCTAGTGGCTGTTACAAAGGGAGTCCCTGCAACTGAGCCACATCAGCTCTATAACACAGTGATATCTGGGCTGCGTTCAGTGGATAGAGCCACTGTGAACCCCAGAGCTCTGTGGACATTACTTGGGTTTTGTTTTGTCATTGGATTTAGTTTGGATTCTGGATTTAATGTTGAGAGCACCCTCTTTGTGTGGTGCTCTAAACAGACAAAAACAATTAGAATATCATAGTAATAATATCTTATATTTACTAAGGGTTTTTAATTTTACAAAGCAGTTTTACATTTTTTCTGCCTGAGTAACCCTCAAGCTACAAATAAGCTATGTGCCACAAATTTGACTCTAAATTGGTTATTGGCATTCAGAATGCATTTCCCAAGTTCAAGTGTGGTCAGTTAACTGTTTGAGTTCTGGGTCCTGGGGCAGGAGAGAATGTGGTCAAGGCGTGAAGAGAAAGAAGAAGAACATCTCCTCCTTCCCTCTTGTACAAATCTGAAGCTTGGTAAAAAAAAAAAAAAAAAAAAAAAGGAAACAGTCTTCAGAATCCTCCCTTAACTATTCCTGACCCCTTCTGTTGTCTCCGCAACCCTTTCTCTCCAGGCTCCTGTGCACAGACCTTACACAAGCTCCATCCCTAGGATGGTGCAGAAGGCCTCTGGTCATCAAGCCTGCTCTCCCCAACATGCACGTGAAAAGCAGCCCCGTGACACTCTGCTTCCCAATTTGAATCCTTCAGACTGGCTGCTGCCATCTCCATCCTACATGTGGTTGCCTTTGTATTATTATTGGCACTTTGTATTACTGTCAGTGTAACTTCCCTACACCCAACTATAGACCCCACTGAGATCAAGGACTAAGCCATATTCATCTTTGCAAATGTCCCTCTTGATTCCTTTTTTCAGTCACAGCTCAGAGCATAGTGATTTGCTAATTATTAAAAATATTGAAATAAAAATAAAAATAAATATATCCCCTACTCTGTCCAGGTCTTCTCTTTACTCAGCATGCACAAGGCTCCTGCTGTTACTGCAATATAATTTTCTACTCCTTCACTGCACAACCCTCAGGAAAAAAAGTGATTTTATTGCACTAACATATACAAATATAGCAGTGCCAGATTGCTCCAGAGGTATCTGCATTTTTTGTAAGGGGCTACCTGCTAACTCTAAGGTTGGATTTAACCTATGGATTTTCTGGAGACTCTGTTCAGGTCCCTTGCAGGGCACAGGAGCTGCCGTGAGTAGGAGGCAGCTCTCCTCAGGCTTTGCAAGGCATCTCATCCTCCACTTCAGAGCCCCCTGGCAATGATTTTGCTGGTGGTTTCTGGAAGGAGGGAGAAGGGTGACTGGGCGTCTGTGTAGATTACTGTTTGCAGGCTGGGGACTAACTTTATGTAGCTATCCTCTACCTTAAATAATTAAAACTTCTCAGTTCTGGATTTAACCGAATCCTCAAGACCTTCATGGGAATGGACAAAACGCATTCCATATTGAGGTAACCTCTCTAGTTTAACAAGTAGGGCTTTTGGACGGTTTGCCTATTGATCTTCCTAAATCTAGAAAAGGTCTAGTTTTCAAATTATCAGGATAAAACTACATTCAGAATATAAGAAGATGAAATTTTAAAATTCATGAAAACTCTCACATATACTCAAATGTAAAACTGAAGGATTGATTGTCAAACTTGTAATAAATAACATTTTCACCAGTTCAGAGTTGAAAGGAGTAGAAAAAATGAATTCACACTCTATAGGGTTAACGTCCCTGTACCTAGGGCCAGGGGCTGCGAGCAGTTGGCTAACTTCACTGCTTTTGCTGAGGGGTAGGTGGAGATGGGGTGACAGAGAAAAACAGAAAGCAGATGTCTTTCTAGTACTATCCTTGGTACTGGGAACGGACCACAGGTTGGAGATGAAAGCAAAAATAAAAAAATAGCCTCTAATATTAGAAATATTGAGAACTGCTTGTGGGCAGATTGCAGCACTAATTAGAAATAAGAAAATGAAAAATTAAATTCCCCTCCCTATAACATAAAGTAGCATTAAAAATCACATGAAGTCAAACATGTGCCAAAAATAAAGATAAAACTTCCTACAAACCTCTATCACCCAGAGACAACATCCGTCAATATTTGGGCATATTTCTTTCTGGTCTTTTTTTTTGCCTTTAAAAAAATGATGTCATATGCTGTTTCTTGAATTTGATATTTAACATAAAATAAACATAACATCAAAATGATGTCACATCCTGGCCAGGTGCAGTAGCTCACGACTGTAATCCCAGCACTTTGGGAGGCTGAAGCAGGTGGATCACCTGAGGTCAGGAGTTTGAGACCAGCCTGGCCAACATGATGAAACCCCGTCTCTACTAGAAGTACAAAAATTAGCCGGGCATGGTGGTGCGTGCCTGTAATCCCAGTTACTCAGGAGGCTGAGGCAGAATTGCTTGAACCCAGGAGGGAGAGGTTGCAGTGAGCCGAGATCGTGCTATTGCACTCCAGCCTAGGCAACAAGAGTGAGACTCCATCTCAAAAAAAAAAAAAAAAAAAGATGTCATATCCTGTTTCTTGCATTTGACAGTTAACATAAAAATTTCCCATGTCACTAAAAACTCCTTTAAACGCTATTTTAATAGTTGTGTAATATTTATGTATATTGATACAGCATGATTTATTTAATCTTTCATGTTTGAACAACAGGTTGTTTCTATTTTTTCTATTACACACAATGATACACTGAACATCTTTGTATATTAATCTTGTGTATTTAGGATTATTAAGATTCTCAAGTGTGACATTATTATGCATATATTATCATGCATATATTATTATGCACATTATTATGCATATATTAACATGCATCTGTTATAAATATATGCATGTTTTAAAGGGATATCCACACATACTATCAAATTATTTTCTAAAATGATCGTATGTGTTTGTCTACTCACGAGTATCATCTGTATAACTATTATATGTTGCCACTTCTAATCAGCATTGTTTCCTTTTATTTAAAAAAAAAAAAGATTTTCCAGCAAGATGGCCAAATAGGAACAGCTCTGGTCTGCAGCTCCCAGCAAGATCGATGCAGAAGACAGGTGATTTCTGCATTTCCAACTGAGGTACCTGGTTCATCTCATTGGGATTGGCTGGACAGTGGGTGCAGCCCATGGAGGGCAAGCTGAAGCAGGGCAGGGCATCACCTCACCCAGGAAGTGCAAGGGGTCAGGGGATTTCCCTTTCCTAGCCAAGGGAAGCCATGAGAGACTGTACCAGGTGCAACAGTACACTCCTGCCAAAATACTATGTTTTTCCCATGGTCTTCACAACCCACAGACCAGGAGATTCCCTCGGGTGCCTGGCTCGGCGGGTCCCCCACCCACAGAGCCCAGCAAACTAAGATCCACTGGCTTGAACAGCAGTCTGAGATAGACCTGGGATGCTGGAGCTTGGCAGGAGGAGGGGCGTCTGCCATTGATGAGGCTTGAGTAGGTGGTTTTATGCTCACAGTGTAAACAAACTCGCTAGGAAGCTCGAACCAGGTGGAGCCCACCGCAGCTCAATGAGGCCAACTGCCTCTCTAGATTCCACCTCTCTGGGCAGGGCATATCTGAACAAAAAGCAACAGCCCCAGTCAGGGACTTATAGAAAAAACTGTCATCTCCCTGGGGCAGAGCATGTGGGGGAAGGGCAGGTGTGGGCACAGCTTCAGCAGACTTAAATGTCCCTGCCTGACAGCTCTAAAGAGAGCAGCAGTTCTCCCAGCATGGTGATTGAGCTCTGATAACAGACAGACTGCCTCCTCAAGTGGATCCCTAACCCCCATGTAGCCTGACTGGGAGACACCTCCCAGTTGGGGCCTACAGACATCTCATACAAGAGAGCACTGGCTGGCATCTGGCAGGTGCCCCTCTGGGACGAAGCTTCCAGAGGAAGGATCGGGCAGCAATATTTGCTGCTCTGCAGCCTCCCCTGATGCTACCCAGGCAAAGAGAGTCTGGAGTGGACCTCCAGCAAACTCCAACAGACCTGCAGCTGAGGGACCTGTTAGAAGGAAAACTAACAAACAGAAAGGCATAGCATCAACATCAAAAAAAAAGGACATCCACACCAAAACCCCATACACAGGTCACCAACATCAAAGACAAAATGTAGATAAAACCACAAAGATGGGGAGAAACCAGCACAGAAAGGCTAAAAATTCCGAAAACCAGAATGCCTCTTCTCCTCCAAAGGATCACAACTTCTCGCCAGCAAGGGAACAAAAATGGATGGAGAATGAGTTTGATGAGTTGACAGAAGTAGGCTTCAGAAGGTGGGTAATAACAAACATCTCCCAGCTAAAGGAGCATATTCTAACCCATCACAAGGAAGCTAAAAACCTTGAAAAAAGGTTAGATGAACGGCTAACTAGAACAACCAGTACAGAGAAGAATATAGATGAAGAATATAAATCTGATGGAGCTGGAAAACACAGCATGAGAACTTCATGAAGCATACACAAGCTTCAATAGCCAATTAGATCAAGCAGAAGAAAGGATATCAGTGATTGAAGATCAAATTAATGAAATAAAGTGAGAAGAAAAGATTAGAGAAAAAACAGTGAAAAGAAATGAACAAAGCCTCCAAGAAATATGGGACTATGTGAAAAGACCAAATCTACGTTCGACTGGTGTACCTGAAAGTAACAGGAAGAATGGAACCAAGTTGGGAAACACTCTTCACGATATTATCCAGGAGAACTTCCCCAACCTAGCAAGGCAGGCCAACATTCAAATTCACGAAATACAGAGAACACCACAAAGATAGTCCTTGAGAAGAACAACCCCAAGACACATAATTTTCAGATTCACCAAGGTTGAAATGAAGGAAAAAATATTAAGGGCAGCCAGAGAGAAAGGTCGGGTTACCCACAAAGTGAAGCCCATCAGACTAACAGCAGATCTCTCAGCAGAAACCCTCCAAGCCAGAAGAGAGTGGGGGGCAATATTCAACATTCTTAAAGAAAAGAATTTTCAACCCAGAATATCTTATCAAGCCAAACTAAGCTTCATAAGTGAAGAATAAATAAAATCCTTTAGAGACAAGCAAATGCTGAGAGATTTTGTTACCACCAGGTCTGCCTTACAAGAGCTCCTGAAGGAAGCACTAAACATGGAAAGAAACACCCAGTACCAGTCACTGCAAAAACATGCCAAATTGTAAAGACCATCGATGCCATGAAGAAACTGCATCAACTAACAGTCAAAATAACCAGCTAGCCTCATAATGACAGGATGAAATTACATATAACAATATTAACCTTAAATGTAAATGGGCTAAATGCCCCAATTAAAAGACACAGACTGGCAAATTGGATAAAGAGTCAAGACCCATCAGTGTGCTGTATTCAGGAGACCCATCTCATGTGCAAACACACACACAGGATCAAAATAAAGGGATGAAGGAAGAGCTACCAAGCAAATGGAAAGCCAAAAGAAAAGCAGGGTTTGCAATCCTAGTCTCTGATAAAACAGACTTTAAACCAACAAAGATCAGAAGAGACAAAGAAGGCCATTATATAATGGTAAAGGGATCAATGCAACAACAAGAACTAACCATCCTAAATATATACACATCCAATACAGGAGCACCCAGATTCAGAAAGCAAGGGTTTAGAGACCTATGACGAGACTTAGACTCCCATACAATAATAGTGTGAGACTTTAACACCCCACTGTCAATATTAGACAGATCAATGAAACAGTAAATTAACAAGGGTATCCAGGACTTGAACTCAGCTCTGGACCAAGTAGACCTAACAGACATCTACAGAATTCCCACCCCAAATCAATGGAATATGCATTTTTCTCAGCACCACATGACACTTATTCTAAAATTGATCACATAATTGGAAGTAAAGCACTCCTCAGCAAATGTAAAAGAGCACAAATCACAACAAACTGTCTCTCAGACCACAATGCAATCAAACTAGAACTCAGGATTAAGAAACTCACTCAAAACCACACAACTACATGGAAACTGAACACCCTGCTCCTGAATGACTACTGGGTAAATAACAAAATGAAGGCAGAAATAAAGATGTTCTTTGAACCCAATGAGAATGAAAACACAATGTACCAGAATCTCTGGGATACATTTAAAGCAGTGTGTAGAGGGAAAGTTATAGCACTAAATGCCCACAAGAGAAAGCAGGAAAGATCTAAAATTGACAACCTAACATCACAATTAAAAGAACCAGAGAAGCAAGAGCAAGCACATTCAAAAGCTAGCAGAAGGCAAGAAATAACTAAGATCAGAGCAGAACTGAAAGAGATAGAGACATAAAAAACCCTTCAAAAAATCAACGAATCCAGGAGCTGGTTTTTGGAAAAGATTAACAAAATAGATAGACCACTAGCAAGACTAATAAAGAAGAGAGAAGAATCAAACAGATGCAATAAAAAATGATAAAGGGGATATCACTGCCGATCCCACAGAAATACAAACTACCATCAGAGAATACTATAAACACCTCTACGCAAATAAACTAGAAAATCTAGAGACACGGATAAATTCCTGGACACATACACCCTCCCAAGACTAAAACAGGAAGAAGTCAAATCTCTGAATAGACCAATAACAAGTTGTGAAATTGAGCCAATAATTAATAGCCTACCAACCAAAAAACGTCCAGGACCAGATGGATTCACAGCCAAATTCTACCAGAGGTACAAAGAGGAGCAAGTACCATTCCTTCTAAAACTATTCTGATTAATAGAAAAAGAGGGAATCCTCCCTAACTTATTTTATGAGGCCAGCATCATCGTGATACCAAAACCTGGCAGAGGCACAACAAAAAAAGAGAATTTTAGGCCAATATCCCTGATGAACATAGATGTGAAAATCCTCAATAAAATACTGGCACACCAAATCCAGCAGCACATCAGAAAGCTTATCCACCACGATCAAGATGGCTAAATCCCTGGGATGCAAGGCTGGCTCAACAGATGCAAATCAATAAATGTAATCCATCACATAAACAGAACCAGTGACAAAAACCACATGATTTCTCATGATTTCTCAATAGATGCAGAAAAGGCCTTCGACAAAATTCAACAGCACTTCAAGCTAAAAACTCTCAATAAACTAGGTATTGATGGAACATATCTCAAGATAATAAGAGCTATTTATGGCAAATCCACAGCCAAAATCATACCGGACGGGCAAAATCTGGAAGCACTCCCTTTGAAAACCAGCACAAGACAAGGATGCCCTCTCTCACCATGCCTATTCAACATAGTATTGGAAGTTCTGGCCAGGGCAATCAGGCAAGAGAAAGAAATAAAGGGTATTCAGTTTGGAAAAGAGGAACTCAAATTGTCTCTGTTTGCAGATGACATGACTGTATATTTAGAAAACCCCATCATCTCAGCCCAAAATTTCCTGAAGCTGATAAGCAGCTTCAGTAAAGTCTCAGGATCAAAATCAATTGCAAAAATCACAAGCATTTCTACACACCAATAACAGACAAACAGCCAAATCATGAGTGAACTCCCATTCACAATTGCTACAAAGATAATAAAATACCTAGGAATCCAACTTACAAGGGATGTGAAGGACCTCTTCAAGGAGAACTACAAACCACTGTTCAAGAGAATAAAAGAGGACACAAACAAATGGAAGAACATTCCATGCTCATGGATGGGAAAAATCAATATCGTGAAAATGGCCATACTAGTAGCCCAAGGTAATTTGTAGATTCAATGCTATCCCCATCAAGTTGCCACTGACTTTCTTCACAGAATTGGAAAAAACTATTTTAAATTTCATGTGGAACCAAACAAGAGCCTGCATAGCCAAGACAAGCCTAGGCAAAAAGAACAAAGCTGGAGACATCATGCTACCTGACTTCAAACTATACTACAAGGCTACAGTAACTAAAACAGCATGGTACTGGTACCAAAACAGATATATAGACCAATGGAACAGAACAGAGCCCTCAGAAATCACACCACACATCTACCACCATCTAATCTTTGACAAACCTGACAAAAACAAGAAATGGGGAAAGGATTCCCTATTTAATAAATGATGTTGGGAAAACTAGCTAGCCATATGCAGAAAGCTAAAACTGAATCCCTTCCTTACATCTTATACAAAAATTAACTCAAGATGGATTAAAGACTTAAATGTAAGACCTAAAACCATAAAAACCCTAGAAGAAAACCTAGGAAATACCATTCAGGACATAGGCATGGGCAAAGACTTCATGACTAAAACACTAAAAGCAATGGTAACAAAAGCCAAAATAGACAAATGGGATCTAATTAAACTAAACAGCTTCTGCACAGCAAAAGAAACTATCTGCAGAGTGAACAGCCAACCTACAGATTGGGAGAAAATTTTTGCAATCTATCCATCTGACAAAGGGCTAATATCCAGAATCTACAAAGAACTTAAACAAATTGACAAGAAAAAAACAAACAACTCCATCAAAAAGTGGGCAAAGGATATGAACAGACACTTCTTAAAAGAAGACATTTATGCAGCCAACAGACATATGAAAAATGCTCATCACTGGTCATCAGAGAAATGCAAATCAAAACCACAGTGAGATACCATCTCACGTCAGTTAGAATGGCAATTATTAGAGTCAGGAAACAACAGATGCTGGAGAGGATGTGGAGAAATAGGAACACTTTTACACTGTTGGCAGGAGTGCAAATTACTTCAACCATTGTGGAAGACAGTGTGGTGATTCCTCAAGGATCTAGAACTAGAAATACCATTTGACCCAGCAATCATATTACTGGGTATATACCCAAAGGATTACAAATCATGCTACTACAAAGACACATGCACACGTATGTTTACTGTGGCACTATTCACAATAGCAAAGACTTGGAACCAACTCAAATGTCCATCAATCATAGACTGGATGAAGAAAATGTGGCACATATACACCGTGGAATACTATGCAGCCATAGAAAAGGATGAGTTCACGTCATTTGCAGGGACATGGATGAAGCTGGAAACTGTCATTATCAGCAAACTATCACAAGGAAGAAAACCAAACACCGGATGTTCTCGCTCATAGGTGGGAATTGAACAATGAGATTACTTAGACACAGGGCGGGGAACATCACACACCAGGGCCTGTCGGGGTGTGGGGGGCTGGGGGAGGGATAGCATTAGGAGAAATACCTAATGAAATGATGAGTTGATGGGTGCAGCAAACCAACATGGCACATGTATACCTATGTACCAAATCTGCACGTTGTACACCTGTACCTCAGAACTTAAAGTATAATAAAAAAAAAAAAACCTTTGCCAGTTTTGTAAATAAAAATTGTATCTGAGTTAGTTTATTCATTCGCAGTTGTTATTCATTTGGTTTTCCTTTTTGTGAGTTGTCTGAATAAGATGGTTATGTGATTAAAATATGCACATTCCTATGAGAAGTATAAACTAGTAGATTAGCACCAAATATATTAATGTTCTTCTACAATACTTGTGGCCCAGTCAAATTTTCTTTCATAATTACAACCTAAATAAAGCAAAATATGAAGCAATGCTTACCCTTCTTTGGAGATTTTGAGGAATCTTCTGCTGACCTAACTTCTTCTTCTTCTTGTTCTTCTTCTTCTTCTTCTTTTACTTCTCTTTTGTCTTCATTTTCTTTCTCTCCTTTAGACTCCTTTCTTGATGTCATGAGTAATTCCTCTAGATCTTTATTTTTTATAAGGGTATGATGAAGTTTCTCATATGCATCTTCAAACTTTTCCTCTGCCTGTTTGGCTCTCTTTTCAACCTCCCTGATATGGAAGAGAAACACAACAAAATAGAAAGGGTTGAAAAAGTATTTTTGACTTAGAAACTCATTTTCTAAAAAGGCAGTGAGATTAGATGAACGTGTCTGAAGGGTAGAAATAAGGGAAGCAACAGCATCAATGATTGATTGAGAACTGAGGCCCAGGAGCAACTCTGAATGCTAATGTCAGAGTAGAAATCATGCTGCTATTTAAGAATATATTTATCATTTCTTAATAAAATCTGATTTGGGGTATCTGGAATTCTCCATCAATGGCCCGGGAACTCCCTTTCAAGAGTTAACTTTGGCTTCTCTTAATTGATGTGATCCAACAAACTAAATTCAACAGAGTCCCTTCTTTTCTAAAACCAAATTTTTGTAATCAAAGAAACCAGCATGAGATGTGCTTCTTAGCTACTACAGCACATTATATGTCTACATGGCTACGCTCTTCTCCTGGCATCCCCAGCCATCTTAACTATATCACCCTTTGTACTCTTTGATATATGTAACATTCTTTCCCAAGCACAATAGTTTCTCCTAGTTCCATCTATTTCCCTAAGTCATCTCTTAGAAACATATTGAATTGGATCACTCTAACACCCCCCTCCAACACACACAAATACTTTGACTTCCTCTATCTTTCCACTGTAGATAAGGATGGATAAGATGTTCCCACCAGGGCACTGTAGTTTACTGCCTCTAGCAGAACATGTGGAGATATGCATCCCCCTAGTGAGGATACAGAAAGCAGGAGAGCCAAAGGAAGCCAAAAAGTATGAATTTCTCAGTCAAGCCTTCTGGCCAGCCCATTTTCATCCTCTTACCATTGTGTTGACTCATACTTACAGTAACTTCTCCTGCATATGTTCAATTACAGCCATTGCTTCAAGATATTTTTGGGCCAATGTACCTTGCTTAGCTGATTCTCTCTGACAGAGGAAATATGAGATATGAATGAACTGATAGTCTCAACAATTGGTATTCTACTTTTTCAGGATGTTCTGGATCAAACCTTCCAGAATATTCTTTTTTCTACTAACCATATCTATCTAATAGATGGTTAAGCACACCCTTAATACAAAAAAAAATAGGGATTGTCTGTGGCCAGATAGCATAGAAGCTTCCAAATTATTCATGCTACAGGTGAATAAGAATTTGATTGGAATTGTAAAGAAGCAGCAGGGGAAACAGTAAAAACAAAAAGAAACAGAGAAATAAAAAAAGATTTAAAAAATAAGGAGAAGGGTCAACATGTTTCTTTATAAGTCAAGTTAAAGATCAAGGAAGCTAACTTGTATATCTGTCTTACTAATAATTTACTTCGCTAAGAATGTCACATTGCAAAATCCAATGAAGTCTTTAAATTCCTTAGGGAACTTCATAAATATCAGTTGAAGATGTAAATCTTACCAGGCAAAGAAAATATGGAAAAAAGATAACCTCTTTAATTTATTTTGACTCTATATAAGAGGAAGGTGAGAGAGAAAATTTAGAGGACAAAAACTATATTTTTAATTGAATATTAACATTTTCCCAGAACAGTGTACTTTTAAAGTCTCATTCATCCATGTCTCCCAAGCAGAGTCAAGTACAAGGTAAAGTCTACATTACAGACGGAAGGAGAGAGAGAAGAGGGCGGACAGCCTGCCACAATCACAGCATGATCCAGTGGGCTAAAGCAAACCTGCATCTAAGCCTCTCATCCTCACTCACACATCCCATCATACCACTCTACCTTTTTCTAAAAGAGAAAAGAACTTGTGTTAGTCTCTTCACTATTTATTTACTTATTTATTTATTCATTTATTTATTTATTCTTTTTATTTTTTAGAGACTGGATCTTGCTCTGTCACCCAGGTTACAGTGCAGTGGCATAATCATAGCTCACTGCAGCCTTGACCTCCTAGACTCAAGCAATCCTCCCACCTCAGCCTCCCAAGTGGCTGGGACTACAGGTGCATACCACCATGCACAGCCAATTTTTCATTTTTTTGGTAGAGATTGGGTCTTGCTATGTTATCGAGGCTGGTCTTGAACTCCTGGCCTCAAGTGATCCTCCTGCTTCAGCCTCCCAAGTTCTGAAATTATAGGCACTGGCCACCACACTTGGCCAACTTCTTCAGTTTTGTGCTAGATATTAGACTCTTCTTTTCTCTGTCACATATTTTTCTCTTTCTGTTTTGTAGCTTCTTTTGGGTAACTTGTTTGGAAAGTACACACTATCATTTTTCACCCTGAACCAAACATATGTGATGTGGCTGTACCTGCAAGGCACACACTACTAACTTATTTGTTCTTCTGAAAGAAAGGGTTTCAGAGCAGAGGCTTCTAGAACTGGAATTCCACACATGGTTTACAGTCCTATGAAACAACTAAAACTATCGGTGGAATCCAAGATAAACCAGGATTGTCTACTACTACCTGTGTACATTTGAGCCTTCTGACTCTCTCCTCATTCTGTCAACAGATATAAATTTAGTTACAATATGCTAGGAAAACATCCCTTTCTTTTGATACTGGCAAGTACAGATTGTTTTGTGGTCCATTTCAAGTCCTTCAATAGGAGAGTTTCCAACCGTGGTCTGAAACGACATTTTGGACATTCCCGTGGTCTGAAATGCTGGTTGTGGGGCTGCTAGCATCCTCTACATGTGGCAGATGGCAATCCCCCATGCATCACCCATATACTGATGCAGGTGCCTCAAGGCTAATTACAGTTACTGCCACAGGCCTTCTTCTCAGGCTCCAAACCTTCCTCTGGCTTTTATGCTCTTTTACTCACTATATAACAGAGACAAACATGGACCACGCAGCTCTTGGAATCAATTGGATTGGACCCTCCTTGCTTGTGCCTATGTGCTGTAGCTTCCAGTTAGTCTCTGTCTGACATCAATTCTGCCTTCAGATTTTTTTAGCTTGGCCTTCCTGGGGTTTGACTCTACTAATGGGCTTTGGGTTGCATCTCTATGGCTTGGGAGTGCATCAGGGAAGATCCCACTCCAGATTCAACTCCTTGGATTCAATTCTGGACTCCTAGTTGGACTGGGTGCTCCTATCAGCTTTGGACATATTTTCTGGAGCCACCAATTTCAATTGCCCTTCCCTGATGTTGTTATAAAATGGGTAAATCAATCACTGCTCTTAATACCTGTGCCTGGGATACAAGGTATTGTGGGAGGAAAACACAGACATCTAAGGGCCTCCTTCATCCAAAATGACAGAGTTAAAGGCAGAAAGTCTAATCTTGTGTTGAAAATACTGCTGGGGCTGGGGCAGTGGCTCACACCTGTAACAGCACTTTGGGAGGCTGAGGCAGGTGGATCACCTGAGGTCAGGAGTTTGAGACCAGCCTGACCAACATAGTGAAATCTCGTCTCTACTAAAAATACAAAATTAGCCAGGCATGGTGGCACATGCCTGTAATCCCAGCTACTTGGGAGGCTGAGGCAGGAGAATTGCTTGAACCCGGGAGGTGGAGGTTGTAGTGAGCCGAGATTGCGCCATTGCACTCCAGCCTGGGCAATAAGAGCGAAACTCTGTCTCAAAAAAAAAAAAAAAAAAAAAGGAAGAAAGAAAGAGAGAAAGAGAAAAAGAAAGAAAGAAAAAGAAAATACTGTTGATTTTCAGCAATATTTTCTGGCCCCCACTCACCCTTCCAAAAGAGTTCATAGGTGATCCAGCAAAATCCCCTATCTTTCTCATATACTTCAACTCTTTACAGACAGCCAGGACCCATAGCTTTAAGACGAGCCTGAGATTATTTCTAATGTATTGCTTGTTAGGGCAGGAGACTTATGGGCAACCCTATTCACACTGACAAGCACTTGTAGTTAGGGTCCACTGTAGCTCTCAGCATTTTTGGTAGATGCTTCGGAGAGTTTGTTGAATATAGTCATCCCATATCTCCATCAGTCAGCTGAAATGTTATGGAATTCAAGCTGCTTGCCCTACAAGAACAATGTTGGAACGATTCGGATTCAAAGAGGGCCACAGAGTTGCTGTGTAAAAAGTTTTCAGAGCTGATTATACTGGGCCGCACCTAAAGGCAGAGTGCCCTTCCTCCAAGTAAGGCAGGGTCAAAGTTAATGCTGCTTAATGGGATCATTGGGTTTACCAGCGAAATCAAGCACACTGCCAAACTGGGTAGTTGTGCTTGTATATGGCCTGAGAGGTCTTTTTTTTTTTTTTTGTAAGTGGATGCCCACTTTGAGTATAATCCCCAAAAAGTCCTATCTCCCGGATAACTAAGTAGTTTGAAATAATGGATTGTCCAGACCTCTGTTATGGTGCTAAGTTGCCAGGTAACCACATGAAGGGGGCCTGTTTGCTCAGGTCAAGCAAGTAACCTGCCCAACCTGATGATGACTTACCACCACTCTTCTTAAGATATCACTCATATCACAACTGCTAGAAAATCCCCTACTGTAATCATTTATAGGAGAGAACACTAGGAGTAACTGGAATTCTCCATGCTCAAGTCCCTAGCTTCCTAGTTGTCTGGAGCTACTTCTCACTAGAAACCCAGGACTCAACTATCTCTTGGAGCTTTGCTGTTGTCCAGCTGAGCTCCCAGGGACATGGTAAGTTATACCTGTAGACCACGAGGCTTCTGCTTCCCTAACTCTTCCTTTGTTTTTTCTTTCCTTTCCGTGTCAATCAAATGTACTGCCCGTATAAACCAGGCGGGCTGCTTGGTTCCCTATTTTACGATGGTCTAGAGGAAAAGGATAAAAGCACCTCACTTGTCCGGGTGCGGTGGCTCACACCTGTAATCCCAGCACTTTGGGAGACCGAGGCGGGTGGATCACAAGGTCAGGAGTTCAAGACCAGCCTAGCCAATACAGTGAAACCCCGTCTCTACTAAAAATACAAAAATTAGCTGGACGTGGTGATGCGCGCCTGTAATCCCAGCTACTCAGGAGCCTGAGGCAGAAGAATCACTTGAACCCAGCAGGCGAAGGTTTCAGTGAGCAAGATTGCACCACTGCACTCCAGCCTGGGCAACAGAGCAAGACTCCATCAAGAAAAAAAAAAAGCCCCCCACTCAAGCTCTAGCTCATTTAACTCTCAGCCAATCAGTAACAAAAGACTCAAGAAGATTAATTAACAAACTCCTATTTTAGAGGGCTAGGGACTTCCCTGGAGCCCCGCATGCACAGTTAGACTTCAATGCCAACCCATAGTTACCCCCTCCTCACTTTAATCTAAAAGTCGCACCCAGGGATGGAGATTTAAAATGCTAACGCTACATATGATGTATGAAGAAGCACAGCGAACCACTGTGCGAGTGTCAGAAAAACCCTCCTATACATGCCCTGATATAACCCTTCCCCATAGAAAAACCCTACAAAACTAAACCACATACTACCCTCGGGGAACAGCCCGATCCTTCTCCTTTCTTGTCACTGGCTTTCTTGTACAGAAGCTAAATAAACTTGCTCTTTGCTACTATACCTAGTAGTCTTTATACTGGGAGATTACAAGAAAAGAACCCATGGTGCCGGTAACACTGAGAGTTGTATTTTTAGACCAGGAAGACAGGGTACAGCTGCCCAATAGGTCTGGTGGCTTGGACTTGTATCCCTACTAAATGGTTATTTTTGTTCTTAGGACCAGAGGCGAGTGTCTGTTCATTAAGGGAAAAACAAATAATAATAATAATAATAAAGGAAAACCTTACAGTGAAAGTTTGGAAACCTTAAACTTTCCACAGGGAGCCCCAGCCCCAGCAGCTTTGTGAATGGAAAGAACATGGAGCTTTGGCCCTGCCTGCCCCACAGGTCCTGCAGTGCAGTCTAAATCAAGACACACCTTCCCCAGCTCCACCCCATGGGCCAAATCTCTAATATCCTAAGCTAGTTCAAAGAAACTCTATTCTCTGAGAACCAACATCCCCAAATACCAATCAACCTCGTCCCCTGCTAGAATAGCACAATTAGGCCTCTTCTGTTTGAGCGCCTGGTGATTGAAGCCACTTTTGCAAAATTATGATGGTAAAATAAATCTGACAGGGCTGACTCCATCTTGCTTGAGTCTCACAGACTCGCTGACTTGGCTCATTCCAGGGCAGGGGCAAAGCTTAAATGATAATAGCTCTTCCCCAAAACTAAACTACCCTTGTAAAACTAATGAAAGGCCACCAAGTTAGGAGTATGAGAGGGATCTGAATTCAGCCATTATTCCAGAGGTCACAAGATTTGCGACTTCCCCAATTACGCCTGTAAATAACATCATTATTGTAGAACTTAAGGTTGGTATTTTGAGATGTCTTTTCAAGTTTCTGACAGCAGGATGGTGCCACTGTGACTCATAACTCAAGGAGTCCTGTGGCCCCCACCCAGAAATGGACTCAGTGCATGAGGACCATTTTCCATACCCCATGATCGCATCCCCAACCAGTAAGCAACAGCCACACCCTGGCCTCCTGCCTACCAAACTATCTTGGAAAAAGCCTAACCTTTGAGCCTTCAAGAAGATTGATCTGAGTAGTAACTCCATCTCCTACATGGTGTGGCCAGCTTCGTGTCAACTAAACTCTTTCTTTACTGTAATGCTGTTTTCCCAGATAATTGATTGTGTCTGTGCAATGGGCAGGAAGGACCCACTGGGAAGTCACATGATGCCTTTCTACTTGTGCAGTACTCCAGCCACCATTCCACAGGAAGAACGTGATTCTTCTTGGCTTCCAGGAACTTGCAAGTACTTGTACATCTGGATGTGGCATTTCAGTCCTCTCTCCAGATTTTTTGGTTAATCAGAACCTAGACAGTTTGGTTTTTAGTGATCTATAGTAGCAGCAGCAAATTTTCAAAAGCTTAGAGATGACCTTACTGGTCCATGTTCTCTTTACCTGGGCTATCTATATGGCACTGCCAGTATCACACAGAATGGCAGTACCTGGGAGCAATGGACCTCGCACTATCAAAGATGTGTGATGCTCCTCAGTTTTTTCCCAGGCTGCACGCTCCTAGTTTCCTGACTGCTTCCTGCCTGGCTTCAGGGCCTAGCCTGGATGGCATACCAGAGTTCTAACTTTAGGAAAGCCAAGTCTGAGGCAGGAGGGCTTGTAGCTGGGACTGGTGGGGGTTAGCAGATAAAAAGCTGCTATCCGTTGTCTTTGTCTCCCTTTTTAAAAAATCTCGGCCGGGTGTGGTGGCTCACACCTGTAATCCCAGCACTTTGGGAGGCCAAAGCAGGAGGATCACAAGGTCAGGAGTTCAAGACCAGCCTGACCAACATAATGAAACCCCGTTGCTACTAAAAATACAAAAAATTAGCCAGGCATGGTGGTGGGCACCTGTTCTCCCAGCTACGCAGGAGGCTGAGGCAGGAGAATTGCTTGAACTTGGGAGGCAGAGGTTGCAGTGAGCTGAGATCGCACCATTGCACTCCAGCCCGGGTGACAGTGCGAGACTCTATCTCAAAAAAGAAAAAGAAAAAAAAAAATCTCATGACATTGTATTCCATTCCCAGTGCTCCCTCTTACATATTTGCCTCACAGTCTTAGTGACCAACATAGTGATGTATTATTTTTAAAACTTGTTCAAAGTTCTCTGATGTCTCCCAAGGCACCACTTTGGGAGAATGTGCTGAAGGAAATTAAAATATATTGCCCCCAAAATATATTTATTTGACGTATTTTGAAATAGCCACTGCCTGGCCAGGAAACAAAAGTGGCCTTGCAAAGCTGTCTTTTGTGGGAAAAATTTGCATCTGTAGAGAATTTCCATTAAAGCAGTCACCACCCCTTCCCCTTTCTATGCCTTTCCAGGACCAGGAGAGAGTGAGAGTCTGATGCCTTTTGAAATCTAAAAATAAACATTATTATCTCTTCTCTCTGAGGGAGGCTTCATCTACATAACAAGGCCACCTTTGCCAGCCAAGCTTCTTCCTTTTCTCTCTCTCTCAACCAGTCTTGTCACTAACCTGATTCACCAAGGTAACCTGTTTCTAGCCATACTCAGTCTGTATTCTTTACTGTGGCCCCAGGATGGTATATGAGCTTCCATAACTCACTGGGAAACTAGATCTTCATTCTGAAGGGTCTCGTGTATACATGTTAAACAAATTTATATGTCTTTTCTCCTATTAATCAATTTGCCTCACACCAGTGATTTTTCAGCAAACCTTTAGGGGGCCAAGAGCCTATGGCTCACACACCCCTAATAATGAAATGGTTCTTAACTTTAGCATGGAGAAATTTGACAAAATCTATTGATCCTCCAATCCAAGAAAATGTACAACGTCAACATACACTCAAAATGTTACCACCACCTCAGGGAATTAGTGGGATAAAGCCCATTCATAAACTCCTAAAGTCACAGTGTTCTGTAGAGAGTGAGATACTGATCAATGGCTGACTGAAATCTACCATGGTCCTACAACCAAACTTCTGTGGAGACAGTTTAAACCTGCTTTCTTGCTGAGTTTCCACAGCTACTGTCTCTAAGTTTCCAGTTTCCCGACAATTATTGTTCTTAGGAGTATGTGCTTGTTATCACAGCTCTCAACAAAGTCTACTAAATGAATGTTTAAAAATCAGTCAAATACTGACCAAGAGATTGTTAAACTAAGGAAAGAGATGAAATACTGATGTTAAAATGGGGTTTAGGCCGGGTGCAATGGCTCACGTCTGTAATCCCAGCACTTTGGGAGGCTGAGGTGGGTGGATCACCTGATGAATTCGGGAGTTCCAGACCAGCCTGGCCAACATGGTGAAACCCCATCCCTACTAAAAATACAAAAATTAGCTGGGCATGGTGGCAGGCACCTGTAATCCCAGCTACTCCGCAGACTGAGACAGGAGAATCTCTTGAACCCGGGAGGCAGAGCAAAACTCTGTCTCAAAAAAAAGAGGTTTAAAGATGAGAATGAGAAGCTTTTGTAAAGTTAAGGTGAAAATATGAGTTTTCCAGGAATTATGTTGGAAGAAAAATATCTGTAAAATACATAACTTAGGAACCCCTGGTCCCCTTGGAGTAGCTAAAAGTGATGTTAGCACCATATCATGTTTGTGCAATGTTAAATAGTGTTGAATTCCCTAGTTGGGTTTCAGATACATACCCAGGAAGACAACACATCTGTTTCAAATAGAGGTTTGGAATGAACATTTTCATCTTCTCCAATGAATCGAATTAGTTTTTCCTCCTCTGTAGATGTTGAAGGTTGCTAGAACACAGAAACCCGCGGACCTGTTAGCAAGCTGGTGGGTAACACAGTGGCACACCAGCAAGTTTCCTGGCACCATGTTGGAAGCTTACATTTTTCATTTGCTTTAATCATACAACAAGCATTTTTGAAGACTTTCACATAGCAAACGCTGTGAAAAACTGGTGGGATGGGGATTGTGGACAACGGGATATAACTATGGGAAAAACAAAGAGGATTTCTTCCAGCTTCCAGGAACTGACAGTACTGTAGGAGAGATAGAAAATAAAATGAATAATTATGGTATAACATGATTACTGTTAGCATAAAAGTGTGTTCCAAAGGCTGTGTGCACCCAGAAAAGGGTCATGCATTCTTCCTAGGTACTTCAGGAATTATTAACAGAGAAAATGATATTTAAAGGCTGAACGGGTGCTGTAAAATAGAGAGGAAAGGGGCTGAACTAAGTCTACAGGTGGTGGTAGTAGTAGTAGTAGTAGCAGTAGTAGTAGTAGTAGTAGTAGCAGCAGCAATGGTTTTGTCAACAGAAAAGGGGTCTTATCACAGACCCCAAGAGCAGGTTCTTTGATCTCACACAGGATAAAATTCAGGGTGACTCACAGAGTATAGTAAAGCAAAAGCAGTTTATTAGAAATTACTCTATTACAGAGGAGGGTATCCTCAGAAAGCAAGAGGAGAAATGCCCTTACATAAATATAATGCTTGCTTATATAGGAGATTAAGGCTAGGAATAGTGTACTTTATTATAAAGCCTGGTGATCAGCTTGTGACAGGCTATTAGTATTGTTATTCTCTAATGTAACTGTTGATTTCAGCAATAATTTATGAGTGTACTATCAGAGACGTATGAACCAGAAAAACTCCATCTTAAAGAGCAGCTGGGTACCATGAGGCTAAAACCTACTGGGCTGCCTCCCCAGATGGTTCTAAGTCATAGGATGAGATAAAAGGTCAGCACAAAATACAGGTCATAAAGACCTTGCTGATAAAACAGGTTGCAGTAAAGAAGCGGGCCAAAACCCACCAAAACCACAATGGCCACGAGAGTGACCTCTGGTTGTCCTCACTGCTATATTCCTATCAGCGCCATGACAGTTTACAAATGCCATGACAATGTCAGGAAGTTACCCTATATGGTCTAAAAAGGGGAGGCATGAATAATCCACCCCTTGTTCAGGATATCATCAAGAAAATGGGCAACCAGCAGCCCTTAAGTCTACTCTGTCTGTGGAGTAGCTGTTCTTTTATTCCTTTACTTTCTTAATAAACTTGCTTTCACTTTGGACTGCAAACTTGCCCTGAATTCTTTCTTGTGCAAGATCCAAGAACCCTCTCCTGGGTCTGAATCGTGACCCCTTTCCTGTAACAGTACCATTATCTTTAAAGTGAAACGCATTTTTAAACTGAGAATGCCTTTTTCCATTGACTCGATTCCTCAACCATAAACATCTTGTGATTAAGAGTGTCCAATTTCCTGGGAAATTAACCCAGTAGGTTTTGCTTTATCTGGACTTTATTCAAGATGGAGTCATTCTAGTTAAGACACCTCTGACAATTTCGATTTATTCTGTGCCTTCTATATACCAAACACTTTACCAGAAAGAAAACAGAAAATGACGATTGAAATAGGCTTGGGTGTTACATCATATTTTTGTTCTGTTGTCCTGCCTGTGCAGTGAGTAGAAGACCTAGTTCAGAGCCTGGAGTCATGCCAACACTTAAACTATATACAGAGAAGAAGCACATCAGAGAAGTAAATTAAGACATTGTAGAGAGTATTAGGCAATCATGAGTTTTAGAAGCCAAAGACAGTAGTAGTCAATCTAAGAATTAGCAAGGGCTCTTGTGCCAGACTTAACTGGGTTTGAATATTGGTTCTGCCACTTACAGCTATATGATTTTGGGTAAGTCAGTCAACCTCTCTGAGCTTCAGTTTTCTTATCTGTAAAATGGGGGCAATAATATATACCTTGAAGTTGTGTTGCATAGATAAGAGATAATATGTGCAAAGTATATCACTCATGATAGGCACTCAATTTTTGGTAATCCTTGTATTATTATTACACATGTCCCAGGAAGGGCTTTTGTTACTACAAATGCCCCTGCAGGGGTTAAGACAGGGTAAAGGGAGGAGAGGTCTGGTGATGGGCCTGGGAGGAGGGCAAAAGGCAGCTCAGAATGGGAGCTGAAGAAGTGGAAATATGGAGTTTCAAAGTGTTATCTGAAAAATGTGGCAATGAAGGGCTAAAAAAATAGCACCAGAATGAGAGGTAGGTTGTGTAGTTAATGGTAATATAGGTATAAATGAGGCTAATGGAAAATGGCTGGATTTAGAAGGGAAAAGGAACATCCCTTCCTCTGAAAATAAAGTGACAAAGATAAATATTTCTGCAGGTTTGGCTAAATCTATATGAGAAAAAGAAGGAAACCAAAGAGTTCACTCCAGACCACCTACTTCTATTCTCCACTGTGTGTGTGTGTCTCTCTATATATATAATTTCCCCCACTATATATATATAATATATATATAAAGGGTCCAGGCATGGTGGCTCATATCTGTAATACCAGCACTTTAGGAGGCCGAGGTAAGACGATCACTTGAGACCAGGAGTTCAAGACCAGCCTGGGCAACATAGCAAGATCCCATCTCTATTTTAAAAATTTTAAAAATTAGCTAGGCATGGTGGTGCATGACTGTAGTCCTAGCTACTCAAGAGGCTGAGGTAGGAGGATCATTTGAGCCCCAGAGTTCGAGGTTACAGAGAGCTATGATGACACCACAGCACTCCAACCTGGGTGACAGCGCAAGACTCTGTCTCTAAAACATATATATGTATGTATGTATATAGGAGGAAAAACAAATACCAAATAATCTTACTTCTTCTGTTTTCTCTTTATTTTCCTCCTGAAGTTTCCTATCCCTCTTACTTTCTTCTTCATCCTCTTGAAGAGACTCATCTATTTCAGGCTCAATGAATTCTTTTACAGCCTCCTGTGAGATGAAACAGTATGATGATTAAAGGATGTATATAAATATTAGCAATTATTTGTTCAAAAATATTTAATGAGCACTAATCCTGCAACTGGGTACTGTGCTAGTGACAAGGATACAAAGATTGATAAAAATAGTCCCTGTCCTTAAGAAACTTATAATTTCATGGACAAGAATATACAATGAATGCATATAGTCACATAGTAGGAGCACCTGATTTAGACAAGGTAGGGGACTGGGTAAAAGAGGGAGTTGGTCAGGAAGGTTTCCTGAAGGAGATAATGTTTGAGTTTTTTCTTGAAGGATGGGGAAGGAAAAGAAGGAGCTCTGGGCAGAGGATGTTGTATGTACATGATTGGTTCTGAGAGCGCCTAGTTCAATAGGACAAAAACTGGGAGACAAATGAACAGGAGTGCAATCATAGAGAAAGGGCGAGACTGTCAAGCCAGGGAGATGATTGGCTCTTACCCTGGAGGCAATGAGGCTCTAATAAATTGATTGATTTGCTTTGCATTTCAAAACAATCATTCTAGCAACAGAAGACTAGCTTTAAAGAAGAGGAAGAAAGGGAAGGAGAGGAAGAGAAAAGGAGCCTGAACAAAATAGCGGTTGCTGGAATAAAGAAAAGGAAAAGGAAGATTTAAGAGATATTTAAGAGGTAAGTCCGAGTGATTGACTGGATGGACACGGGATGGTTAGGGAAAAGGTACATCTTAAATGACACTTAGTTTATAATTTAGACCACTAGAGAGATGACAATGCCATTCACAGAGACAATGAACAAAACTGGATAAACAGGTTTGGAGAGAGAGATGAGTTCAGATTAGGCTGTGAGGGTTTGAGGTACCATTGAGATATCCAAGAGAAAATATCCAGCAAGTAGCTGAATATATGGATCTGGAGTTTAAGATGAAAGAATTTGGGCTAAAAATAGAGATCTGACAGTTATCTGCATTTAATTAAAGCCAAGAAAGTAAATTATATCCTAAAGGCAAACTTGTGAGGTAGCCAGAGAATCAGACAGTAACCCAGTTACATAAAATGCTAGGGATCTATGGAAAACAGTGTGGCGATTCCTTAAAGAACTAAAAATAGATCTACCATTCGATCCAGCAATCCCACTCCTGGGTATCTATCCGGAGAAAAAGCAGTCATTATATGAAAAAGATGATTGTACACGCATGTTTATAGCAGCACAATTCACAATTGCAAAAATATGGAACCAACCCAAATGCCCATCAATCAATGAGTGAATAAAGAAAATGTGGTATATATACACCATGGAATACCGCTCAGCCATAAAAAGGAATTAAATAATGGCATTTGGAGACTGTTATTCTAAGTGAAGTAACTCAGGAATGGAAAACCAAATATTGTATGTTCTCACTCATAAGTGGGATCTAAGCTATGAGAACACAAAGCCATAAGAATGATACAATGGACTTCAGGGATTCAGGGGAAAAGGGTGGGAGGTGAGGAGGGATAAAAGACTACACATTGGGTACAGTGTACACTGCTTGGGTGATGGGTGCACCAAAATCTGAGAAATTATCACTAAAGAACTTACTCATGTAACCAACTATGACCTGTTTCCCAAAAACCTATTGGGAAAAAAAAAAAGGAATGATGTTCTGATGCAGGCAACAATGTGGCTGACCTTTGAAAACACTATGCTAAGTGAAATAAGCACAAAAGGGCCAGGTGCGGTGGCTCAAGCCTGTAATCCCAGCACTTTGGGAGGCCGAGACGGGCGGATCACAAGGTCAGGAGATCGAGATCCTCCTGGCTAATACAGTGAAACCCCGTCTCTACTAAAAAAATACAAAAAACTAGCCGGGCGAGGTGGCGGGCGCCTGTAGTCCCAGCTCCTCGGGAGGCTGAGGCAGGAGAATGGCGTAAACCCGGGAGGCGGAGCTTGCAGTGAGCTGGGATCCGGCCACTGCACTCCAGCCTGGGCGACAGAGCGAGACTCCATCTCAAAAAAAAAAAAAAAAAAAAAGAAATAAGCACAAAAGGCCACATATTGTATAATTCCATTTACATGAGATGTCCAGAATAGGCAAATCCATAGAGCCAGAAAATGTGTAGTGTTTCCAGGGCCTGAGAAGAAAGAGGAAATTTGAGTGACTGTTAATCAGTATGGATTTTCTTTTTGGGAATGATAAAAATGTTCTGGAATTGAATAGTGATTATCACTGCACAACTTTGTGAATATACTACAAACTATTACTGAATTGTACATATTACATGAATTGTATCTCAATAAAGCTGTTATTTTTAGAAGAATAATTTGGCCACTCCACATTGTATACATACTTCAAAACATCATGTTGTACACAATGAAAATACACAATTTTTATTTGTCAATTAAAATAAATAGGAAATTGCTGCCTCAAAAAAAATCAGATGAAATCAAAGCCTATACTCAAGGAAAACAATAATAGATTTTCAAACCTCTGAAAAAAAATAAAATACGCTAGGGAAGAAAGAGGAGCCTGAAAAGGCAGCCAGAAGTAGCCTCTGAAGTATGAGAGGCCACGAGGAAAGCCAAAAGAGAAGAAAGAAGGAGTCATCAGTGTTGAACACCTCAAAGGAGTCTACTCATAGAGATTTAAAACCATCCTCTGGATGTTTACAGCACTAATATTTATAAAAGCAAAAGCTAGCAATAAGCTCAATGCCCACAACAGGAAAATGCATAAATAAATTATGGTGTAAGCCATATAACAAAATACTTTATAGCAATGTTAAATTATGCTATAGAAATATGTATATAGTATAGAAAAATAGTCACAATGTATTAGGATATTTTTACAAAATGAAAATACTTTTTTCTTGGTAATATTTTTGCTGTAAAATATTTGAACACTACAGAGGAATTAAGAATCTTAATGCTCAAAGAGTTAATAATTTCTATCAGTTTGCTGAATATTCCTCTAGAATGCTTTTTGCACCTATAAACATTTTAATATAAATGAGATAATGTAACTTATATTCTATAATCTGCTTTTCTCAATAATATATCATGGATTATATTTATTTAACTACTTAAACATCTACTTCATCTCATAGAACTCCATCATTTCAATGTACCATATTGTATTTAACTAATCTCCTACTGATCATCATTCATATTGTTTCTAGTATTTTGCTATTATACTATGCTGTAATAAACATTCTTTTACAGCTATATCATATACTAGAATTATCAAAAAGACTACAAAAGTTATATTTAACCTATTTAAAGAAATAAGAGAGTGAAAATATGAGCAGAGAGAGAAAGATTACAAAAATGCTCAGACCTGAAAAAGAATCAAATAGGACTTCAGCAATTTAACTGTAAAACTCAACAGAAAGGTTTAATGGCAGATGAAATTCAATTGGAGGGCAAATTAGTGAACTGGATGGTAAGCCAGAAAAATTATTCAGGATGCAATGCAGAGAAATAGAAAGATAGAGAATATGGAAGAAGGTTAAGAGACATGGGGGATTGATTCCAACACACGTTCATTTACAGTTCTAGAAGGAAAGAAGAGAGCAGAGTTGATGGGTGCAGCACACCAACATGGCACAAGTATACATATGTAACAAACCTGCACGTTGTGCACATGTACCCTAGAATTTAAAGTATCATAAAAAAAAAAAAAAAGAAGACAGCAAATGCAGTAGAGGCAATATTTGAATAGATGATGACTTAGAATTTTCCAGATCTAACAAAAGATACCAAACTAAAGATTCAGGAAATCAAGAGAATCCCAAGCAAAATTTTAAAAGAAAAGAAAATCCATCTCCACATTAATCTGAGCAAAGGCAAAAAGATGATCTTAAAAACAGTCAGAGAGAAGAGATGAATTAACTTCAAAGAAACAGACAGTTGGATTCTCAATGGTCAGTTCAATAACAACAAAAACCAGAAAATAGTAAAAATAATAATGATGTGCTGAGATAAAAGAATACCATCCTAGAATTAATAGCATACCCAGCAAAAAAATGAGGGTGAAATAAAGGCATTTTCAGACAAATGAAAACTGAGTTTGCCACCAGGAGATCTTCACTAAAGAAAATTCTAAAGGTTAAGGCAGAAGAAAAATAACCCAAGGTGGATATCTGAGACTTCTGAAGAAAGAACAAATAAATTAACTTATAAATCAGCTCCAATGCCAGCATATTTCTTAGAGGTAAATCACTAAAGGCATTCCTGCTAAAGTCAGAAGCAAGAAAAGGATGCTTGTTATTTCCACTACTATTTAATATTGAATTGGAAGAATTACTCAATACAATTAAACAAGAAAAAACAACTAGAAGTATCTATCAGATTGAAAAGAAAGAGATAAAACTATCCCTATTTGTAGGTGATTTGATTAAGTATTTAGAAAACCCCAAAGAATCCACTGAAAAACTACTAAAAACAGTAAGAGGAGGAGCAGCAGGAGGAGGAGAAAAAAACACAATATGAGAATTTAGTAAAGTCACAGCATATAAAATTAAAACAAGAATGGTGGTGAACATCTGTAATCCCAGCACTTTGGGAGGCTGAGGCAGGAGGATCACTTGAGCCTAGGAATTCAAGCCAGCCTAGGCAACATAGCAAGACCCTGTCTCTATGAAAATTTAAAAATTAGCCAGGCATGGTGTCACACACCTATAATCCTACCTACTCAGGAGGCTGAGGTGGAAGGATTGCTTGAGCACAGGAGGTCAAGGCTGCAGTGAGCCATGACTAGACCACTGAACTCCAGCCTGGGTGACAGAGTATGATCCAATCTCAAAATATAAAACAAAATTAAATTGAATTAAAATACAGAAATTGATTATATATATTATATATACACATAGTTATTAGTTAGAAGATATAATGGAAAAGAATGTCTCATTTAAAATAGCAAAAAATAAAATACTCAGGCATAAACCTAATAAATGTACAAAATGCAAACAAGTAAGACATGATTGACAGGCATAAAAGTAGACATCCTATATTCCATATTCTTGGATAAGACAATTCAGCATCATAAACATGTCTGCTCTAAGTTAATATATAAATTTAATATTATACTGGTTTTAAAAAGTCATATTTTTAAGAACTAGATTATAAAGTTATATAGAAAAATAGCCAGGTGCAGTGGTGCACACCATAGTCCCAGCTACTCTGGAGGCTGAGGCAGGAGGATCACTTAAGCCCAGGAGTTTGAGACCAGCCTAGGCAACATCAAGATCCCGTCTCTAAAGAATAAATAAATAAATAAATAAATAAATGAAAGAATAAGTAGCAAGAATCGCAATGAACTGTCTGAAAAAGATCCATGAAGAGAGCTGGTCCTACCAGATATGAAAATGTATCATAAGAAAGTCAAACCATCCCTGTTTGCAGATGACAAGATCCTATATCCAGAAAACCTAATTGTCTCATCCCAAAAGCTTCTTAAGCTGATAAACAACTTCAGCAAATCTCAGGATACAAAATCAATGTGCAAAAATCACTAGCATTCGTATACATCAACAACAGTCAAGCCGAGAGCCAAATCACAAACAAACTCCCATTCACAATTGCCACAAAAAGAATAAAATACCTAAGGAATATAGCTAACTAGGGAGGTGAAATATCTCTAAAAGGAGAACTACAAACCACTGCTCAAAGAAATCACAGATGACACAAATGGAAAAACATTCCATACTCATAAATAGGAGGAATCAATATCGTTAAAATGGCCATACTGTCAAGGGCAATTTATAGATTCAATGTTATTCCTATCAAACTACCATTGACATTCTTCACAGAACTAGAAAAAACTATTTTAAAATTCATATGGAATCAAGAAGAAGCCTGAATAGCAAGGCAATCCTAAGAAAAAAGACCAAAGCTGAAGGCATTACACTACCCAACTTCAAAGTATAGTACAGGACTGCAGTAACCAAAACAGCATAGTATGATACAAGAACAGACACATACACCAATACCTAGAAATAAGACCTCACACTGACAAACCATCTGATCTTCAACAAAGCTGACAAAAACAAGCAATAGGGAAAGAATTCCCTATTCAATAAATGGTGCTGGGATAACTGGATAGCCATATGGAGAAAATTGAAACCAGAACCCTTCCTTATGCCATATACAAAAATTAACTGAAGATGGGATTAAAGGCTTAAATGTAAAACCCAAAACTATAAAAACCCTGGAAGACAACCTAGGCAATACCATTCTGGACATAGAAATGGGAAAAGATTTCACAATGAAGATGCCAAAAACAATTGCAACAGAAGCAAACATTGACAAATGGGATCTAATTAAATTAAAGAGCTTCTGGACAATAAAAGAAACTATCCATAGAGTAAACAGACAACCTACAGAGTGGGAGAAAATTTTTGCAAACCATGTATCCGACAAAGGTCTAATATCCAACATCTATGAGGAACTTAAACAAATTTACAAGCAAAAAACAACCCATAAAAAAAAGTGGGCAAAGAACATGAACAGACACTTTTCAAAAGACATAAATGTGGCCAACAATCATATGAGAAAAACTTCAACATCACTGATCATTAGAGAAATACAAATCAAAACCATAATGAGATACCATCTAACACCAGTCAGAATGGCAACTATTACAAAGTCCAAAAATAACAGATGCTGGCAAGGTTGTGGAGAGAAAGGATCACTTATACACTGTCGGTGGGAGTGTAAATTAGTTCAGCCATGGTGGAAGACAGTGTGGTGACTCTTCAAAGATCCAAATACAGAAATGCCATTTGACCCAGCAATCCCATTACCAAGTACATACCGGAAGGAATATAAATCATTCTATGGTAAAGACACATGCATGCATATGTTCATTGCAGCACTATTCATAACAGCAATGACACGGAATTAACCTAAATATCCATCAATGATAGACTGGATAAAGAGAATGCAGTACATATACACCGTGGAATACAATGCAGCCATAAAAAGAATGAGATCATGTCCTTTGCAGGGACATGGATGGAGCTACTAGAGGCCATTATCCTTAGCAAACTAACACAGGAAGAGAAAACCAAATACTACATGTTTTCCCTTTTAAGCTAAATGATGAGACCACATGGACACATAAAGGGGAACAACACGTACTGGAGCCTTTAGGATGGTGGAGGTTGGGCAGAGGGAGAGGATCAAGAAAAACAACTGAAGGGTACTAAGCTTAATACCAAGGTGATGAAATAATCTGTACAACAAACCTCCATGACACAAGTTTACCTTTGTGACAAACCTGCACATGTACCCCTGAACTTAAAATAAAAGTCAAAAAAAAAGAAAAAAGAAAATGTATCATAAAGCCTCAATAATTAAGATATTGTGGTAATGACCCATTAATAGACAGATCAATAGAAAAGAACAGAAAATCAAAAAATAGACTTAGGTTGAATACAGTTGTTTTCAAATGTTGGAAATATTATAATATGGAAGACAAATCAGCCCTGTTCATATTAACCACAAAAGACTGAACTAGGACCAGTAGGTAGAAAAAGCTAAAGCTACAAGGAGACATCACATTTAGTTCAATAGAAAGAATTAATGTTCTAATACTCAGCGCTCACCAAAAATGAATGGAGTCTTTCTGAAAGTAGTTCTCTGTCACTTCAGATATTCAAACTTAGGCATAATGATCAAGTATGGATATTATATTAAGATTCATCATCAGATAAAAGAGAAGATCATCATGGTGGATGGGAAGTAGGACTAGATTGTAGCTCTGACTCAGATGGACAGAGCAGTGTGTGGAGGCTCGCATCAGAAATTTTAGCTCCAGAATGACTGCAACAACAAAGCAGGAATCCCAAGAGGACCTACAGACCCTCCAAAGGGAGTAGACTGCTCCTGTAGGACCCAGGAGACACCCCAAATACTGTGAGTGCTGAAACTGTAGAAGTGGGAAGGGGAGACCCTCTGCTCCCAAACACACCCCCACTGGGGAAACCGAAGGTCTAGTTTGCAAAAGAAGTTTCCAACCTTACCTGGAACTGAGTCAATTTAGAGAGCTGAGCAAAATACAGGAGTAGAGGAAGCAGCAGGAAAGGCCCTGGGAGCTCGCTGGGTCCCCAAGCAGGCCATTCCTGCCTGGCACCAAGGGACCCTTCAGGAGGGCGGCCAGAGGTGCAGGGGAAAACGCCACAGGGAGAAGGAAGTCTCCAGCTGAACTTTGTAACAATTTGAATAGGGCAAGGTGCCTCCTGGCCAGAACTCAGGGGAGGGTGTGAATCCAGCATGCAGACTCCACAGGTGAAAGAAGAAACAAAACCCTTTTCTTTTGCTGGGAGGCAGGTAACATGGGACAAGTTCTCAAGCCCTGCTTGCTCACTGCCTGGAAACAGCCTCGGGGCTGTTAGTGGGGGCATGGTAAGAATAAGACTTGCCCTTCAGATTGTGTGGAGGCTGGGTGAGGTCTGTGACTGCTGACTTCCCCCTACTTCCCTGACAACCTGCATGACTCAGCAGAGGCAGCCATAATCCTCCTAGGTAACTCCACTGACCTGGGAAACTCACCCCCATGCCCCACAGCAGACACAGCAAGACCTGCCCAAGAAGAATCTGAGCTCAGACCACGCCTAGCCCTGCCCCCACCTGGTAGCTGAAGACAAAAGGTGGGTAGGGTATGTGAAGACATATACTCTTGGGAGTTCTGGGGCTCTGCCCACCACCGGTTCCTCTCCATACTATCACAGCTGATGCTCTCTGGAAAGTGCCACCTCCTGGCAGGAGACCAACCAACACAAAAACACAACATTAAACCACCAAAGCTAGGAACCCTCACAAACTGTTTCACCCACGCCACCACCTCCACTAGAACAGGTGCTGGTATCCACAGCTGGGGAAGCCATAGACAGTTCACATCACAGGACTCTGTGCAGACAACCCCCAGGACCAGCCCAGAGCCAGGTAGCCTTGCTGGGTGGCTAGACCAAGAAGAGAGATAACAATCACTGCAGCTCAGTTCATAGGAAGCCAGTCCATAGGAAAAGGGGGAGAGTAGTACATCAAGGGACTAAATAATCTGAACAAAAGACTTCAGCCCCATACCTTCCCTCTGACAGAGCCTACCCAAATGAGAAGGAACCAGAAAACCAACTCTGGTAATATGGCAAAACAAGGTTATTTAACACACCCAAAAAATCACACTAGCTCACCAGCAGTGGTTCCACACCAAGAAGAAATCCCTGATTTACATGAAAAAGAATTCAGGAGATTAGTTATTAAGCTAATCAGGCAGGCACCAGAGAAAGGCAAAGCCCAATGAAAGGAAATCCAAAAAATGACACAAGAAGCGAAGGGAGAAATATTCAAGGAAATAAATACCATAAAGAAAAAGCAAGCAAAACTTCAGGGAAATTGGGCACACTTACAGTACTGCAAAATGCTCTGGAAAGTCTTAGCAATAGAATTGAACAAGTAGAAGAAAGAAATTCAGAGTTTGAAGACAAAGTCTTCGAATTAACCCAATCCAACAAAGACAAAGGAAAAAGAAAAAGAAAATATGAACAAAGCCTCCAAGAAGTCTGGGATTATGTTAAATGACCAAACCTAAGAATAATTGATGTTCTTGAGAAAGAAGAGAAATCTAAAAGTTTGGAAAACATATTTGGGGGAATAATTGAGGAGAACTTCCCCAGCCTTGCTAGAGACCTAGACAAGCAAAAACAAGAAGCATAAAGAACACCTGGGAAATTCAGCACAAAAAAATCATCACCTAGGCCATTGTCTTCAGGTTATCTAAAGTTAAGATGAAGGAAAGAATCTTAACAGTTGTGAGACAAAAGCATCAGGTACCCTATAAAGGAAAACCTATCAGATTAACAGCAATTTTCTCAGCAGAAACCCTACAAGCTAGAAGGGATTGGGGCCCTATCTTCAGCCTCCTCAAACAAAACAATTATCAGCCAAGAATTTTGTATCCAGCAAAACTAAGCATCATATATGAAGGTACAGTCATATATGAAGATACAGTCTTTTCCAGACAAACAAATGCTGAGAGAATTCACCACTCCCAAGCCACCACTACAAGAACTGCTAAAAAGAGCTCTAAATCTTGAAGCAAATCCTGGAAACACATCAAAACAGAACCTCTTTAAAGCATAAATCACACAGGACTTAGACAACCAAAAAAATGTAAAAAGCAGAAACAAAAAACAAAGGCACACAGGCAACAAATAGCACGATGAATGGAATGGTATCTCACATCTCAATACTAACATTCAATGTAAATGGCTTAAATGCTCCACTTAAAAGATACAGAACTGCTGAATGGATAAGAACTCACCAACCAACTATCTGCTGCCTTCAGGAGATTCACCTAACACATAAGGACTCACATAAACTGAAATAAAAAGGTGGGAAAAGGCATTTCATGCAAACAGACACCAAAAGCGAGCAGGGGTAGCTATTCTTGAATCAGACAAAACAAACTTTAAAGCAATAGCAGTTAAAAGAGACAAAGATGGACATTATATAATGGTAAAGGCCTTGTCCAACAAGAAAATATCACAATCCTAAAATATATGCACCTAACACTGGAGCTCCCAAATTTATAAAACAATTACTAATAGACCTAAGAAATGAGATGGACAGCAACACAATAATAGTGGGGGACTTCAATACTCCACTGACAGCACTAGACAGGTCATCAAGACAAAAAGTCAACAAAGAAACAATGGATTTAAACTATACCTTGGAACAAATGGGCTTAGCAGATATATACAAAACATTTTATCCAACAACCACAGAATACACATTCTATTCAACAGTGCACAGAACTTTCTCCAAGATAGACAATGTGATAGGCCACCAGATGAGCCTTCATAAATTTAGTACTCTCTCAGACTACAGTGGAATAAAATTGGAAATCAACTCCAAAAGGAACCTTCAAAATCATGCAAATACATGGACACTAAATAACCTGCCCCTGAATGATCATTCGGCCAAAAACGAAATCAAGATGGAAATTAAAAATTCTTTTTTTTTTTTTTTTTTTTTTTTTTTTTTTTGAGACGGAGTCTCGCTCTGTCACCCAGGCTGGAGTGCAGTGGCCGGATCTCAGCTCACTGCAAGCTCCGCCTCCCGGGTTCACACCATTCTCCTGCCTCAGCCTCCCGAGTAGCTGGGACTACAGGCGCCTGCCACCACGCCCGGCTAAGTTTTTTTTGTATTTTTTAGTAGAGACGGGGTTTCACTGTGTTAGCCAGGATGGTCTCGATCTCCTGACCTCGTGATCCGCCCGTCTCGGCCTCCCAAAGTGCTGGGATTACAGGCTTGAGCCACCGCGCCCGGCCGGAAATTAAAAATTCTTTGAACTGAACAACAATAATGACACTACCTATCAAAACCTCTGGGATACAGCAAAGGCTGTGCTAAGAGGAAAGTTCATAGCATTAAATGCCTATATCAAAAAGACAGAAAGAGTACAAACTGACATTCTAAGGTCACACCTCAAGGAACTAGAGAAACAAGAACAAACCAAACCCAAACCCAGCAGAAGAAAGGAAATAACCAAGATCAGAGTAGAATTAAATGAAATTGAAATAAACAAACAAAAAAAAAATACAAAAGATAAATGAAACAAAAAGCTGGTTCTTTGAAAGGATAAATAAAGTTGATAGACTATTAGCAAGATTAACCAAGAAAAGAACAGAAAAAATCCAAATAATCTAACTAAGAAACGAAACAGGAGATACCACAACTGACTCCACTGAAATACAAAAGATTATTCAAGGCAACTATGAACACTTTTATGCACATAATCTAGAAAATCTAGACGAGATGGATAAATTCCTGGAAACATACAACCCTCCAAGCTTAACTCAGGAATAATTAGATACCCTGAACAGACCAATAACAAGCAGCAAGATTAAAATGGTAATTTAAAAATTAACGACAACAAAAAAGTCCAGGACCAGAAGGATTCACAGCAGAATTCTACCAGACATTCAAAGAAGAATTGATACCAATCCTTTTGACACTATTCCACAAGATATAGAAAAAGGGAGCCCTCCCTAATTCATTCTATGAAGCCAGAATCACCCTAATACCAAAACCAGGAAAGGATATAACCAAAAAAGAAAACTACAGACTGACATCCCTGATGAACACAGACATTAAAATCCTTAACAAAATACTAGCTAACTGAATCCAACAACATATCAAAAAGATAATCTACTGTGATCACGTGGATTACACAGCAGGGATGCAGGGATGGTTTAACATACACAATTCAATAAATGTGATATACCACATAAACAGAATTAAAAACAAAAATCACATGATCATTTCAATAGATGCAGAAAAAGCATTTGACAAAATCCAGCATCCCTTTATGATTAAAACTCTCAGCAAAATCAGCAAACAAGGGACATAACTCAATGTATTAAAAGCCATCTATGACAAATCCACAGCCAACATAATACTGGATGGGGAAAGTTGAAAGCATTCTCTCTGAGAACTGGAATGAGACAAGGATACCTACCCACTCTCACCACTCCTCTTCAATATAGTACTGGAAGTACTAGCCAGAGCAATCAGATAAGAGAAAGAAATAAAGGACATCCAAACTGGTAAAGAGGAAGTCAAACTGTCACTATTTGCTGATGATATGATAATTTACCTAAAAAACCCTAAAGACTCTCCAGAAAGCTCCCACAACTGATAAAAGAATTCAGCAAAGTTTCTGGATACAAGATTAATGTACACAAATCAGAAGCTTTTCTCTACACTAACAGCAACCAAGCGGAGAGTCAGATCAAGAACTCAACCCCTTTACAATAGCTGCAAAAATAATAAAATACTTAGGAATATTCCTAACCAAGGAGGCAAAAGACCTCTAAAAGAAAAATTACAAACACTGCTGAAAGACATCATAGATGACACAAACAAATGGAAACACATCCCATGCTCATGGATGCATAGAATCAATATTGTGAAAATAGCCATACTGCCAAAAGCAATCTACAAATTCAATGCAATCCCATCAAAATACCACTATCATTCTTCACAGAATTAGAAAAAAAAAAATTCTAAAATTCATATGAAACCAAAAAAGAACCCACATAGCCAAAGCAAGACTAAGCAAAAGGAACAAATCTGGAGGCATTGCACTACCTGATTTCAAACTATACCATAAGGCCATAGTCACCAAAACAGCATGGTACTGGTATAAAAATAAGCACATAGACCAATGGAGCAGAATAGAGAACCCAGAAATAAACCCAAATACTTATAGCCAACTGATCTTCAACAAAGCAAACAAAAACATAAAGTGGGGAAAGGACACCCTTTTCAATAAATGGTGCTGGGATAAATGGCTAGCCACATGTAGGAGAATGAAACTGGATCCTCATCTCTCATCTTACACAAAAATCAACTCAAGATGGATTAAGGACTTAAACCTAAGGCCTGAAACTATAAAAATTCTAGACGTAACATTGGAAAAACCCTTCTAGACATTGGCTTAGGCAAAGATTTCATGACCAAGAACCCAAAAACAAATGCAATAAAAACAAAGATAAATAGTTGGGGCTTAATTAAACTAAAGAGCTTTTGCACGGCAAAAGGAACAGTCAGCAGAGTAAACAGACAACCCACACAGTAGGAGAAAATCTTCACATTCTATACATCTGACAAAGGACTAATATCCAGAATCTAAAACAAACTCAAACAAATCAGCAAGAAATAAAACAAACAATCCCATCAAAAAGTGGGCTAAGGACATGAATAGACAATTCTCAGAAGAAGACATACAAATGGCCAACAAATATTTGAAAAAAAGCTCAACATCACTAACAATCAGGGAAATGCAAATCAAAACCACAATGCAATACCACCTTACTCCTGCAAGAATAGCCATAATCAAAAAATCAAAAAACAGTAGATGTTGGCATGAATGCAGTCATCAACGAACACTTCTACACTGCTGGTGGGAATGTAAACTAGTAGAGCAGCTATGGAAAACAGTGCGGAGATTCCTTAAAGAACTAAAAATGGAACTATAATTTGATCCAGCAATCCCATTACTGGGTATCTACTCAGAGGAAAAGAAGCCATTATAGGAAAAAGATACTTGGACACTCATGTTTATAGCAGCACAGTTCGCAATTGCAAAATCATGGAACCAACCCAAATGCCCATCAAACAAGTGGATAAAAAACTGTGATATATATATACACACACACACACATACATACGCACACATATATACATAAATATACATACCATATATAATATATATTATATATACCATATTATATGTAATATGTATTATGTTATATTATATTATATATAATATATTACATATATAATATTTTTAATAGATGTGTGTGTGTGTGTGTGTGTGTGTGTGTGTGATGGAATGCTACTCAGCCATGAAAAGGAATGAATGAACAGCATTTGCAGTGACCTGGATGAGATTGGAGAATCTTTTTTTGGGGGGGGAGGGGACAGAGTCTCGCTCTGTCACCCAGGCTGAGTGCAGTGGCATGATCTCAGCTCACTGAAGCGTCTGCCTCCTGGGCTCAAGAGATTCTCCTGCCTCAGCCTCCTGAGTAGCTGGGACTACCGAAGACTCTTATTGTAAGTGAAGTAGCTCAGGAATGGAAAACCAAACACCATATCTTCTCACTGATACATGGGAGCTAAGCTATGAGGATGCAAAGGCATAAGAATGATACAATGTACTTAGGGGACTTGGGGAGAAGGGTGGGAGGGGGGCAAGGGATGAAAGACTACAAATAGGGTGCAGTATATACTGCTCGAGTGATGGGCGCACCAAAATCTCAGAAATCACCACTAAAGAACTTACTCATGTAACCAAACACTACCTGTACCCCAGTAACCTATGGAAAAATAAAAAATCAAAGTTTGGTGTCAGATTCATGCAAGGTTAAATCCAATCGCTTTTAAATTCCCTTCTGCTCTCAAGTCTCTGATTCTGTATAGTTCTCGGATTTCTTCCTAGATCTGATACTCCAAGATCATGTCCGCGGTACTTCATTAAGTTTCTCAAAGTATACTATAATTTACAACTTATAATCTTGATAAAATCATTCAGTGGTTATTTCACAATAATTCTGGCCAAGATCTGGACAGCGTAGTAAAATGAATATTTGTTAAAAGTGAATAATTTAGAAAGATGATGTTTCTTCAGTGTTTAAATGTAAAAAAAAAAAAAAGTTTCATAAATGTGTAGATAGAACCTTCCCCTTCTTTCTCAGACCGCAGACACTGACATATAGGCCATCAGATCATACCTATATAGTATGACTCTGATAACAATGGGAGTTTCTTCAGAATTTACTGGAGGAGAACACCTTCAAAGAGGCTGAAATACAAACAAGAGTTGAGTTTGTGATGGCACATGATATTCACTGATTTGAGATTCTTGGTAAGCAGGTGGTAATTAAAACCATGGGAAACACTGGAATAGGTAGCGTGTACAAATGAGAAGTGAAAGCAAGCCAAGGACAGAATATCAACATTTAAGAGGCAGACAAAGTCTAAAACAAGGGTGAAAAGAAATAAAGAAGTAGGAGAAAAACCAGGACACTTGTCTTGTGAAGAGAGGTTGCAAAAGGAGTGAATGGTTAAGAGAGCCAAATGCTACAGAGAAGCCAGGTTAAATATAGAATTGAAGATACTTGGATTTGGCAATAAGGTGACCTTATAGAGTTTAAACAAATTGATTATGATGGAATGGAAAGAGAGAAAGTAGCAGCAGAGAGACAAGGTCAAGGGACACACTTTTGAGGATGGGAGAAATGACTATGTTTTAGATGGATAAAATGGAACAATTAGAGAAGACATTAAAGAGGCAAAAGAGAGAAGCCACTGAACATGGGATTAAGTGCTCAAAGGAAGAAATAACCTTGGATGGAAAGACTGAGACTGGAGGGGAGGGACAAGGGTGAGCACAGAAGCAGATGAACCTGAGGATATGCCTCAGGAAGTGGCAGGGAGCTTCTACCTGAAAACCATTCTTTCCTTTATAAAATCACCTGCTAAAAACATGACGCAAAATGCCGAGTGGATGATTCTCTTCCTTAGAGGGAAGAAGAGCTGTCAAAGATCTTGATTAGAACCAAAATTCTCATATGTTAGGGTAAATGAACAAGGATTCAGAACATTGATTGGAAAAAGCTGTGAACTTTATCTACTGAAATACAGGAATAACCTGAATAATAACCAATGCTAACATGTGGCAAATACCTCTTTAAGTAGCTGCTCTATTTCTTCATATGTCAATAATGTAATTTTTCTGCCTTTGATATTAGAAAGGAGGCAAGAGCATGTGTTGATCCATTCATAACATTCTTTCTGAAAAGAGATAAAAGATTACAAGCAGAAAAAACCAGCATATTTATTCACTCACTGCTATTGAGGAACTGCTAAATACAATTCCTCTAAACATAACTATATTCAATTAACTTTATATCAGTTCAGTTCAAATATATGTGCAGAGGTGACTGGGTATTAACACAGACCTAAATCATATTATCTCTTATTGACAGGGTTTGGGATCTGGGTTGTAATGGGACAGGGGGTAGTGAAGTGCCATAAAAACAGATACAAAAAGATTGTTTTATTTACTAATGTCTAAATGGCCTCCTAATAAATTTTATGCAACTGAACAGGTCAACTGTGATTGCAGAATAACAATAGAAGTAGCAAACACCTACCTTGTACTTAATCATATGTGAGACTCTGTTCTAAGCATTATGCATATATTAACTCATTTGACCCTCAATATGAGACATTACCTATTATTATCCTCATTTTTTAAGATGAGGAAACTGAGAAATTGAATAGTTAAATGTCTTGCTCAAGGTCACAAAAATAGTTAAGTATGATGTTTGGATTCTTATCTAGGTGGTCTGTGCTTAACCACTAAAAAAAAATCCCTCTACCGCTAATAAAGTGAATGAATAAAGATTTGAGACACTTTTGGAAAAGATGCTCACCTTCTATCTATTGAGATATGGGAAAGGTCTATAGCAGGTTTTAATCACCTAAGGTAAATAGTTAAACTGTATTTACCTTACCAAGATCTCCTAACAGCTAAGAGCTGGTTTCAATGTTTAAAAGGTACATTATTCCTTATTAGTTATTAGTTACATTATTCCTTATTAGTTAATAAAAGCCCTGAGAACATGTTATCCTCTCTGGGAACAGAGATCTGATCACTCTAGCCAAAAAACGGCAGTGTGTGGTGAAATAATGACCCACTGTAGGCTCCTGAAATCAACCACGATGAGCAGTAATATACCTTATATTTCTCTCATTATTAGCCTTTTTTTTGTTGTTTTTTTTATGACAGGATCTTGTTCTATTGCCCAGGCTGGAGTGCAGTGGAGCAATCTCAGCTCGGCACAACCTCTGCCTCCCGGGTTCAAGGGATTCTCCTGCCTCAACCTCCTGAGTAGCTGCGAGCACCCACTATCATACCTGGCTAATTTTGTATTTTTAGTAGAGATGCAGTTTCACCACGTTGGCCAGGCTGGTCTCAAATTCCCGACCTCAGGTGATCCACCCGCCTCAGCCTCCCAAAGTGCTGGGATTACAGATATGAACCACCGCACCTGAACCCTGTCCAGCATCATGCAAATCTCCTTGGCTGGAAAGGAGCCCAAGAAACATTAGCTGGTGGGAAACTCTCACTAATGTCATCCAAATATCAGTCTAGTAGGTCAAATGCTAGAATGTGGCACAAGCCACACAGCATTACCATAGAGCCGCATTAGACAAGGCTTCTCTGGGAAACCATCTTCTTCTTTTCACCCTGTGGGATGTGGATGAGGCCACAGAAACCCCAAAGTCTGATGTCATAAAGATTCATGTACCACAGAGGTTTGTCTAGATCAGGGGAAGATGGTAGCAGTCCAGGATGGTGACGAATTTGAAATAAAAATAACCTTCATGAAGACGGAACTAACCATTTTTTTAAAGAGTACCTCAGTATGGTGTGCTGAGCCCCCTACCATAAACTTGCTTGATACACTCTTGAGAGGCCTCAGGCTTAGAGAAGAGGCATATCATTTTCTTAGCAGAAGGTCTTTGTGTAGGCTCAGTTACAGCCTTACCTCTGGTGTGAGAGCAGATTCTCAGCCTCCTCTGATAACACTCCCCCAGTTTATTTATCTGAAATCACTAGAAAACAGTTATTAAGTGAGAAAGAGTTTAACAGAGGACCAAAGTAGCACTAGTGGAAAGTGTAGGTCCTCAAAGAGATGGTCAGGTTATGGGCATCCAGTCAGGGCCTGGGGTGGCACAGGCAATGAATGGCCCATAGCACAAGGCTTCCACAAAATCTCATCTGGATGGTTTTATGTAAGTCCCTGAACCCTGAAGTTCCCTCAGGAAGGGCTCCTCATGATAGTGTCCTCCGTATGGCTATAGCCTTAACTTTTATAGGGAGACACACCTCAAAACATCTTGAAATCCTCATTCCAGATTGCCTTCATCTGAAAACCTGGTCTCACCACACAGAGCTCTCCCTCCTTTTAGGTAAATGAGGACTAAGTGTGTCATGGAGCTGGCCAGTGGGTCTCCACCACCATCTGTGGCAGGTCCAGCCTGCCAAAATCAGGATCCGCACCACATCCTGGGGTGGACAGAAGAAGGGGCTAGTCCCAGCAGGTATGAGAAGGTTTGAACACATTTCTAGATGTATAGTGTGGGCTCCAAGAGACTGCTTGGTTCAGAGGTATATCAGCCTGTTGTGAAGAACCCTTCTGAAGCCTTCCCAGAACCAAAATGAGAACTCAGACATTTCATTCAACTCTTAGATGAGAAGTGACATACATATACCTACATATTGCTTCCCTGACACGTACCCTAACTGTTCATGGTGTTTTAGTCTTATAATTTTCTACCACATGAAATTTGCTATTTTAAATTTGGATTTATTAATATATAAGATTTATTTTCTCTATACTCATCTGGACTTTTTAAAGGATATTATTAGCTATGTGAAATAAAATGGGAAAACTTTCAGTCATTATCTATGCTCTTACGCTGCTTATATAGCATGGGGATTACCCTACTGCTTGAGAGTCTGAAAAAACCTGTCTGAGGAATCCAGGCAATATTTTTAGCATTTCTAAAAATTAGTGCATCCAATTTTTCACTGAAAGTTGGCCAATTTTCTCCTTCAAGTATTAATGATACTTACTTTCTATTTTCCTAGAAAAGTCTCCACCTCCTAGAGATTTAAAATTTATTAGCAAGATGCTGTACATAAAATTTTTTATAACACACTGTTTAAAAACTGTGAGATCTGTCTTACATACAGAGACATAAAAATGCACATATGCAGTTTAAAGAGAGAATTGATCCTTATATTCCAGTCTTCATATGCCATAATATTCATAATAATTATTCTACTATTTATGGACATTTGAGTTGTTTCCAGTTGGGGGATACTTCTAGGAATAATCTTGGAATATCTTTCTTTTTTATTTTTATTTTCTTTAGATGGAGTTTCGCTGTTGTTGCCCAGGCTGGAGTGCAATGGCACGATCCTGGCTCACCGCCACCTCCGCCTCCTGGATTCAAGCGATTCTCCTGCCTCAGCCTCCCAAGTAGCTGGGATTATAGGCATGCACCACCATGCCCAGCTAATTTTGTATTTTCAGTATAGATGGAGTTTCTCCATGTTGGTCAGGCTGGTCTTGAACTCCCAACCTCAGGTGATCCACCTGCTTCAGCCTCCCAAAGTGCTGGGATTACAGGCATGAGCCACTATGCCTGGCCAGAATGTTCTTACATATGTCTCTTAGTCTAGAGCACTTGTGTAAGAGTTTCTCTAGTATATTGACAGATGAATAGAATTGTTTGTTGCAAGGTGTGTTGCAACTTTAACAGATAATGTTAACTGATTTCCAAAGTGAACGTACAAATTTATATTCTTACCAGCAGTATAGGAAGTACCTGTTGCTCCCCTATTCTTAACACTTATATTGCCAGACTTGGCAATTTCTTTTTTTTTTCTTTTAGATGGAGTTTTGCTCTGTTGCCCAGGCTGAAGTGCAATGGTACGATCTCAGCTCACCACAACCTCTGCCTCCCAGGTTCAAGCGCTTCCCCTGCCTCACCCTCCCCAGTAGCTGAGATTGCAGGTGCGTGCCACTGTGCTGGGCTAATTTTGTATTTTTAGCAGAGATAGGGTTTCACCATCCTGGCCAGGCTGATCTTGAACTCCTGACCTCAGGTGATCCGCCCACCTCGGCCTCCCAAAGTGCTGGAATTACACGCATGAGCCACTGCATTCGGCCTAGACTTTGTAATTTTTGCCAAATTGTTATGTAAGTAACGATATTAGTTTGTATTTCCCTTATCACTTATGAAATTGAACAGCTTTTCATAAGTATGTCAGCCATTTGGATTTTCTCCTTTGTGAGGTATACATTCAAGCTTTCTGCCCATTTTTCTATTGGGTTGTGTATTTTTATAATATTGGTTCCTAGAAGGTAATTTTATATTCTGGATACTGGTCCTTTGTCAGTTATAAGTGTTGCAAATACATTCTCCCATTTTGTGGATTGTTTTTGTTTTAATGGTATTTTTTTGATAAAAATAATTCTTAAATTTAAGGTAATCAAAACTATGAACATTTTCCTTTTGAGTTAGTGTTTCTTATCTCTTATTTTAAAAAACATTTGCCTACCCCTAAGATCTGAAATACCGTCTTCTAAAAGCTTTATAATTTTGACTTTCACATGTAGATTTCTAGTCGATTTGGAATTGATTTTTGTGTGAAGTACAAGTCTAATTTCATCTTTCCTATATAGATAACCAATATTCCTAGTTTTGGGGCTTTTTTGTTTTGTTTTGTTTTAAGACAGAGTCTCGCTCTGTCGCCCAGGCTGGAATGCAGTGGCGCGATCTCAGCTCACTGCAACCACTGCCTCCCGGATTCAAGCGATTCTCCTGCCTCAACCTCCCGAGTAGCTGGATCTACACGCGTGCGCCACCATGCCTGGTTAATTTTTTGTATTTTTAGTAGAGACAGTGTTTCACCGTATTAGTCAGGATGGCCTCGATCTCCTGACCTCGTGATCCGCCCTCCTCAGCCTCCAAAAGTGCTGGGATTACAGGCGTGAGCCACCACGCCCAGTCCCCTAGTATTTTTAATTGGAAAGTTCATCATTTCCTCATTAATTCTATATGCCATCCTTATATAAAAGGCCATAAATTTTTGGTTCTGTTTTTTGATTCCATTGACACAGTTGTCCACCTTTGAACTAACACTATGCTGTGTCAGTTTAGCTTTACAAGAAATTTAAAATATAAGAGGATGAGTCCTCTCACCTCATTTTCAAGAGTGTGTTAGCTATTCTTGATTCTTTGAATATCCAAAACAGCTTTTAGAGACAGTGTGTCAAGTTAAAAAAAAAAAAAAAGAAAAGAAAAAAAAAACCTGTTGGAAACTTGATTGTGACCCCTAGATTAGTGCTGTTTAATAGAACTTTCCACAGTGATAGAAATGTTCTATGTGTGCATGGTCCAATATGATCCCTGGTAGCAATATGTACTACTTAGCACTTAAAATATGGCTAATATGACGAAGAGATAAATTTTTAAATTTAAATTAATTCAGCTGGGCATGGTGGCTCATGCCTATAATCCCAGCACTTTGGGAGGCTAAGATGGGTGGATTACTTGAGGCCAGGCATTCAAGACCAGCCTGACCAACATGGCAAAACCCTATCTCTACTAAAAAGACAAAAATTAGCCAGGCATGGTGGCCTGTGCCTGTAATCCCCACTACTCAGGAGGCTGAGGAACTAGAATCTCTTGAACCCGGGAGGTGGAGGTTGCAGTGAGCCAACATTGCACCAGTGCACTCCAGCCTGGGCAACAAAGCCAGATTTTGTCTCAAAAAATAAAAATAAAAATAAATTAATTCAAATGTAAATAGCAATGTGTGGCTAGTGGCTACTGTATTGGACAGGACCGCTACATTCTCCTCTCTCTGAGGAAAATTGACGTCTTTACAATATAGAGTCTTCCAGTTCATGAACATGGTGTATCTTCATTTAGGTGTTTTAATGTTTCTCAAATAATGTTTGAACTATACTCCAGAAAGGAACTGATCAACTTTTATTAGATTTATTCCTAAGTACTTTATATTTTGAAATGATCATAAATATTACCTTTTGTGTTTCATTTTAGAACTACTTAATGTTGGCAGGCATTACATATATATACATATACACACACACAATGTACCCTGCAATTAATGGCAATCTATATTTATATATACACACACATATAGTTATATATATGCCATTAATTTTTTATTAATTGGGTTGTACCCAGTGTACCTATAGATACATTACAGAAGTTATATTACTAACTTGCATTCCTAGAATAAAGTTAACATGTTCATAATGTATTACCCCTCTCATTTATTGCTGGGTTTGATTTGCCTGTATTTTGTTTAGGATTTTGTATTCCACATGATACTGGTCTGTAATTTCCCTTTCTTGCACAATCCCTTTTGGGTTTTTGTATAAAAAGTATTCCCTCTTCTTTAGACCCTGAAAGAGTCTGTATAAGAATAGAATTATTTATTTCTTAAATGTTTGATAGGCTTGCTGTTGAAGCTGTCTACACCTAGAGCATCTTTTGGGGGAAGATTTTTGACTAATTCCTTTAATGGTATAGGACTAGTTGGGTTTTTAATTTATTCTCAAGTCTTCTGGGTTATATTTATTTGTCCATTTCATCTAAGTTTTCAAATGTTTGTGATAATGTCCTTCATAATCTCTTCTACTATCTTTTGAATATCTGAATCATCTAAATTACACATTCTTGATATATTTTTTTGCATCTTTTTGTCTTAATTAATCTTGCCAAAAGCTTCCCAATTTTACTCTTTTAGCAGACCAATTTTGGGCTCTCTTGATCATCTTTTTAGTCAGGTTTTCAAAAACATACCATACACCCATTTAAAGTGTATAATTCAATGGTTTTTAGTTATTCACAAAGTTGTGCAACCATCGCTACAATCTAATCCTAGAATATTTTCATCAGGCCCAAAGAAAGCCTGTACCTGTTAGCAGTTGTTCATTTCCCATTCCTGCCGCTCCTTTATGAGCTCCAGGCAGCCACTAATCTTTCTGTCTCTATAGATTTGCCTATGCTGGGCATTTTATGTGGATAAAATAATACAATATGTTGGTCTTTTGAAATATTTTATGTGCATAAAATAATATGTGGTCTTTTGAAACATCACAATATGTTACTGACTTCTTTCACTCAGCGTGTTTTCAAGGTTCTTCCATGTTGTTGCATGTATCAGTGCTTCTTTTTTACTGCCAAATAATGTTCTGTTATATAAATATACTGCCTTTTTTTTATCTAGTCAGCAACTGATGGACATTTAGGTTGTTTCCAGCTTTGGTCTATTATTGTTTGCTCTTGCGAATAGCACAGCAATGAACATGTGAGTGCATACGTCTTTTTGATAGAATGATTTATTTTCTTTTGGCATGTACACAGTAATGGGATTGCTGTGTTGAACCATAGCTTTGTTTTAAGTTTGTTGAGAAATCTCCAGACTGCTTTCCGTGATGGCTAGACTAATTTACATTGCCACCAAGAGTGAATTAACAGTATTCCTTTTTCTCTGCAGCCTCACTAGCATCTGTTGTTTTTCTCGACTTTTCAATAATAGCTATTCTGACTGGTGTCAGATAGTATATCATTGTGGTTTTGATTTGTATTTCTCTGATGATTAGTGATGCTGAGAATTTTTTCATACGTTTGTTGGCCACTGTGTATCTTCTTTTGAGAAATATCTGTTCGTGTCTTTTGCCCATTTTTAAGTGGGCTATTTGGTTTTTGCTTGTAGATTTGTTTGAGTTCCCTACAGATTCTAGATATTAGGCCTTTGTCAGACACATAGTTTGCAAATATCTTCCCCTATTTTGGAGGTTTTCTGTTTTTCTAATGACAGTTTCCTTTCTGTGCAGATGTTCTTTAATTAGGACCCACTTGTCTATTTTTGTTTTTGTTGCTACTGCTTTTGGAGACTTAGCCAAAAATTATTTGCCAAGGCCAATGTCAAGAAGAGAATTTTCTAGTCTTGTCTTCCAGGATTTTTGTAGTTTGATGTCTTACATTTAAATCTTTAATCCAATTATCCCAGCACCATTTAATGAATAGTGAGTCTTTTCCCCCTTGCTAGTTTTTGTCAGCCTTGTTGAAGATCAGATGGTTGGTAGGTGTGAGGCTATATTTCTAAGTTTTCTATTATGTTCCATTCGTCTCCATGTCTGTTTTTGTACCAGTACCATGCTGTTTTGGTTATTTTATTATATAGTTTGAAGTAAGGTAGTGTGATGCCTCCAGCTTTGTTCCTTTTGCTCAGGACTGCTTTGGCTATGTGGGCTCTCTTTCAGTTCCATAAGAATTTTTAATATTTTTTCAAATTCTGTGAAGAATGACATCGATAGTTTGATAGGAATAGAACTGAATTTGTAAACTGCTTTGGGCAGTATGCCCATTTTTATGATATTGATTCTTCTTATCCATGAGCATGAAATGTTTTTCCATTAATTGGTGTCATCTCTGATTTCTTTCAGCAGTGTTTTGTAGTTCTTCTTGTAGAGACCTTTCACCTCCTTGGCTAGATGTATTCCTACGTATTTGATTTGATTTTCTTGTGGCTATTAAAAGTGGAACTGTGTTCTTGATTTCACTCTCAGCCTGAACATTATTGGTGTACAGAAATACTATTGATTTTGTATATTGACTTAGTATCCTAAACTTTACTAAAGTTGTTTATCAATTCTAGGAGACTTTTGGCAGAGTCTTTAAGATTTTCTAGGTGTAGAATCCTATCATCGGCAAAGAGAGATAGTTTGACTTCTTCTTTTCCTAGTTGGAGGCATTTTATTTCTTTCTCTTGCCTAACTGCTCTGGCTAGGACTTCCAGAGCTATGTTGAATAGGAATAGTAAGACTGAGCATCCTTGTCTTGTTCCATTTCTCAAGGGGAATGGTTCAAGCTTTTGCCCATTCAGTACTATGTTGGCTATGGGTTTGTCATAGATGACTCTTATTATTTTGAGGTATGTTCCTTCAATGTCTAGTCTGTTGAGGGTTTTTATCATGAAAGGATATTGGATTTTATTGAAAGCCTTTTATGTGTCTATGGAGATGCAGTGTTAAGAGAGTAATTTCATAATGATAAAGAGTCAGTTCACTCTAAATGTATTTGCACTTAATAACATAGCTTCAAAATACATGAAGCAAAAACTGATAGAATTCCAAGAAAATAGACAAAACATAATTATAGTTAAGGTTTCAATACTCCTCTCCAAATAACTGATGGATCAAGTAGACAGAAAATCAATAAGGATATAGGACACTTAAATAAGTATCAACCAATTTGATTTGAACTCCATCAATAACAGAATAAATATTCTTCTCAATTGTACATGGAACAGTTACCAAGACAGATCATATTCTAGGTTCTCAAACAAGTCTCAATACATTGGAAAGGATGTAAGTGGTACAAAGTATGTTCTCTGACCACAATGAAATCATATTACAAATCAATAGCAGAAGAGCTCTGGAAAATACTCAAATATTTGGGAACTAAATATACTTCTAAATAACCCATGGATGAAAGAAGAATGCAAAATGGATATTAAAATGTATCTTACATGGAATTAAAATAAGAACACAACATATCAAAATCTGTGAGATGCAGCTAAAGGAAAAAGTTTGTAGTACTAAATGCCTACAGGGGGTTGGAGGGGAGGAGGTAAAAAGGTCTCAAATCAATAATCTCAGCTACACTTTAAGAAACTACAAAATGAAGAGCAAATTAAACCCAGAATAAGAAAATAAAAACAATAAAGACTAGACTGGAAATTAAGGACATAGAAAACAGAAAAATTGTGGAGAAAAATCAATGAAAGCAAAATCTGGTTCTTTGAGATCAAGAAAATTGGACAATCTTTGTGTAGATTCATGAAGACAACAAAAGAGAGGATTCAAAATTTCCATAACAGAATGACAGAGTGGTCATCCTACAATTATTAAAAAGATAACAAGGGAATATCGTGAGCAATTGCATGACAATAAATTAGACAACTTAGATGAAATTGCAAATTCCTTACAAGTCCAAAGCTCACTCAAGAAAAGGAAATAATAGCTCTATATGTGATAAATTTATTTAAACTTGTTAAAGAAATTAGATAGCTCTATTTGTTACTTAAAAACTTTCCCACAATGCCAAGATGCTTCACTGGTGAATTCTACCAAACATCTATAGAAGAAATAAAACAATTCTACACATATTATTTTTTAAAACAGAAGAGTAAGAAACACTTCTTAACTCATTTTAAAAGGCCAGCATTACCCTTATATCAAAACCAAACAAAGATATTACAAAATAAAACTATATAATAAATATCCTTTATGAACATCAGTGCAAAAATTCTAAACAATTAATCAACTGAATTTGCAACATATAAGAAGGACAATACATCATGATCAAGTGGAGTTTATCCTAGGAATACAATACTGGTTTAACATTCAATTTAAAAATCAATAAATGTAATTCACTATATTAACACACTGAAAAAGACAACTCATGAGCATCTCAATAGATGCAGTGAAAGGATTTGATAACATCCATTACTGACTAAAAAAAAAAAAGGATTTTCAGCAAACATGAAGTAAAGAAGAATTTCCTCAATCTAATAAAGTGTATCTATAAAAAAACCTATAGCTAGCATTATACTTAAAGAGGACCAAATTAATACTTTTTCTCTAAGATGGACCACGGCAAGGATATCTGCTCTCATTATTTTTTCAACCTAGTATTATAGAGTCTTATTAGTGCAATAAGGCAAGAAAAAGAAAAAATACATATAGATTGTAAAGGAAGAAGTAAAACTGTCCCTATCTGCAGATAACATGACTGCATGACTGTATATTAAAAATCCCAACGAATCTGAAAAAACAAAATTAAAAAAAAAAAACCTCGTAGAAGAAATAAGTGATTTCAGCAAGGTCACAGGATATGAGATTAATGTATTAAAACCCCACTGTAATTCTATATATTAGTAATGAATAATAAGAAATTATAATTATAAAAGAATACCATTTATAGTAGCACCAAAATATGAAATACTTAGGGATAAATCTGACAAACGATATGTAAGATCTATACACTGAAAACTATAAAACTTTGCTTAAAGAAATAAAGAAGACAAATAAATGAAGAGATACACCATGTTCACAGATTTAAAGACTCCATATTGTTAAGATGTCGATTCTCCACAAACTCATCAATAGGTATAATATCAATTAAAATCCCAGCAGACTTTCTTGAGGAAATTGATAGCCTAATTATAAAATTCATATGGAAAGCAAAGGAACTAGAATAGCTTGATCTTGAAAAAAAATTTTTGGAGGATTTATATTACCTGATTTTACAACTCACTACAAAACAATAGTAATGAAGGCAGTTTGGAGACGGTGACAATGTTGACAAATGGATCAACAGAACACAACAGAGTGTCCAGAATAATACCAAGACATATATGGTTAATAAGTTTTCAATCAAGATACAAAGGCATCTCAATAGAGAAAGGACAGCTTTTTCAGTAAATGGTGCTAAAACAACTGGATATCCAAATGCCACAAAATGAACTTGAATCCATACCCAGCACCATATTTTTTTAAAAAAATTAACTCAAAATGGGTCATAGACTGGAATATAATGCCTAAAACTCCAAAACTTCTAGAAGAAAACATAGGAGAAAATCTTTATGATGTTGTTATGCAAAAATTTCCTTAGATAGAATACCAAAAGCAAGGTCTATAAAAGAAAAAAATCAGAGATTGAACTTCATCAAAATTAAGAACTTCCCTCTTTGAAAGACACTATAACTGGGCATGATGGTTCATGTCTGTAATCCTGGCTACTCTGGAGACTCAGGTGGGAAGATCACTTGAGCCCAGGAGTTCAAGTCCAGCCTGGGCAACATAGTAAAATACTGTCTCAGGGAAAAAAAAAAAAAAAGACGCTATTAAGAGAAAAAAAGACAAATCACAGACTGAGAGAAGGTATTTTAAAATTATGTATCTGATAAAAGGCTTGGTATCCAGAAAAAAACAGCTGTCTCAACTCAATAACAAGGAAACAAACAAATCAATACTAAATGAGTCAAAGATTTGAACAGACATTACACCACAGAAAACACATGGATTACACATACACACATGAAAAGAAGTTCAACATCATTGGTCATTAAGAAAATGCAAATTAAAGCCACAGTAACATCCCACTACTCATTTATAAGAATGTAGAATTTTAAAAGACTGACTATATCAGCCAGGTGCAGTGGCTCACAACTGTAATCCAGGCGTAGTGGCGCAGGCCTGTAGTCCCAGCTATTCAGGAGGCTTAGGCAGGAGAATTTCTTGAACCCAGGAGGCAGAGGTTGCAGTGAGCAAAGATCACGCCACTGCACTCCAGCCTGGGCAACAGAGCGAGACTCTATATAAAAAATTTTTAAAAGACTGACTATATCAAGTGTCAGTGAGTATGTAAAGCAACTGGAACTCTCAGATACTGCTGGCAAGAGTGTAAAAATGGTTTAACTACTTTTTAAGAAATTGATATATCATATTTGTATATATATTTTGGAGTACATATGATATCTTGATGCATGTGTACAATGTGTAAAGATCAAAGCAGGGTAACGGGGGTATCCATCACCTCAAACATTTATCTTTTCTTTGTGTTGGGGACAGCCAATTCTTCTCTTCTAGCTATTTTGAAATATACAATGAATTATCATTAACTATAATTTCCCTAATGTACTATTGAATACTAGAACTTATTCCTTCTATCTAACTGCACTTTTGTACCCGTTAGCCACTTTGGAAGGCAGTTTGACCGTTTCTTTAAAAGTTAAACACACATTCCATGTGACTCAGCCATTCCATTCCTAGATATCAACCGAAGGGAAGTGAAAGTATATGTCCATTCAAAGACTTAATATATGAATATGCACTGAAGTTATCTAGTAATAATTTGAAACTGGAAACAACTCAAATGCATATCAACAGAGACTGGATAAATAAATAGTGTCTATCTACACAATGAAATACTACTCAGCACTAAAAAGCATAAGTAGTTGATGAAAACAACAATATGAACCTCTAAGTAATCATGCTTAGTGAAAGAAGTCAGACAAAAAAAGAGTACATTCTTTATAATTCCACTTTTATAAATTCTAGAAAATAAAAAATAATCTTTGGTGTTAGGCAGTAGATCAGACACTGGTGACAAGATGAGGCTGGAAGGATAAATAAAAGAGGAGTACAAGGAAACTCTGGGTGTGTTTGATATGTTCCCTATTTTTAGTTTTTATTAACCATTTTTATGAGTATATACATATTTTAGAACTTATAAGATTGTATTCTTTAAATATGTGAGTTTATTGTACATCAATTGAACCTCAAAAATCCGATAAAAACAAAACAAAAACAAAACTAAGGGGAAAACAGTTATTACCTTCAACTTATCCACCTCATAAAGGTCTTCAGTAGCATTTCTGTGTGAGGTAGTGGATGTACTCAGAGCCATTGCTGTTACCATCCCCTCGCAAGAACTGCAAAAAGAGGGAAAAAAAGAAAAAGAGAACATACACATTCAGCATAACCTATTTATTGTTGGTTCTTCTTCTAAGTTTAAAATGTTAAAAATCCAGACACAGTGGAAGTTCACCATAATAACTCAGCTGCTGACACCAAGGAGAATAATTTGTCTCCTCAGTTTCTTACCCTCGTCCTCCTTCTTCCTTCCATCCCTCTTATTCTTGACCCTTGGTAATATTGAATTGAAATGAAGGGAAAATTTGCTTAGATTGTAAGAGCTACTTCCTGAATTTAAAGTAATCATAGCATCAAGCTTGCATCTTAGTTAATAGATTATAATTTTCCAGACTTCATCTTTATTCAGTGGAAATCCAGCTTTTCAGATATAAGGGCGTGTGGGTTTTTTGTTTTTGTTTTTGTTTTTCCATTTTGTAAAAAGATGTTTTGGTTGGCATTTAGTGAAGCACAGAAAAGTATACATTCAGGGCCAGGCATGGTGCCTCATGGCTGTAATTCCAGCACTTTGGGAGGCCGAGGTGGGCGGATCACTTGAGATCAGGAGTTCGAGACGAGCCTGGCCAACATGGCGAAACTCTGTCTCTACTAAAAATACAAAAATTACCCAGGGGTGGTAGTGCACGCCTGTAAATCCCAGCTACTCAGGAGGCTGAGGCATGAGAATCTCTTGAGCCTAGGAGGTGGAGGCTGCAGTGAGCCGAGGTCACGCCACTGCACTCCAGCCTCAGTGACAGAAGAAAACTCCGTCTAAAAAAATACATGACAGCACATACGAAATTACAATATTCTTCTTAAATCCACTCCCTCACCAGTATGTGCAAAAGTGTAAGATGTGTCTTATTTATGCAAGAAAGTGAGTCCTTTTTTCCTAATTCTTACTCTCACATACACACACTTCTCATCCTGCCCATGCTGACAGTTTTCAAAAGAAAACCCAAAATCTCATATTATAACTGGTCATGGTGTTAAAGCTAGCTGAAAAACTGAACTAGTATTTCTTTCAAGGTTTTAAAATAACCCTATTGCTACTACTTCACTGTCTCTTCTCTGTTTTATGCAACATTCAATTCTTCAAAAGAGCGACAATAAAATAACCAGATAGCTTCACCTGCTCAAATAGCGGGAGTATTGGTACAACTTCCTTGTCAGTTCAATCGCATCTAGCTCTAATCGCGCAACTCCGATGTCGTGTTTCTCAGCACTTTCCTCCTCCAACTTTAGGAGACAGTCTTGATCAGTAAAGTTGGGTATCATTAAAATCAGCAAGTTTACCATCCACTGGATCATAGATATATGTAACTCATCCATCTGTTAAAAAATGAGTATAATACAAATGACCCACTTTAAGTAAATCAAATAGTAAAAACCACACCAAATTTTAAAATAGAAATGATCATGCCTGTGTCCAACTTTCAACATTACAATTCTTAATGAAATCAAATCATCAGCTAGCATGACCCTATTTTCTTTTGCTCACTATACGACATTAAGCTACTCTCTTTTTTTATTGATATTTGTTTATTTAATTTTTTTGAGACCGGGTCTTTACCATGGGCTCAATGGGCTTTACCATGTTGCCCAGGCCGATCTTGAACTGCTGGGATGAAGCAGTCTGCCCACCTCAGCCTTCCAAAGTGCTAGGATTACAGGCGTGAACTACACGCCCAGCTACTAATCTCTTCTTTAGCCTGGTCATAGATAATAACCTATTAAAGCTACAATTCTCAAATTGTACATCAAGGCATTCCAGGGCTCCACAGCAAACTCGAAAGGATGCCATAGGATTTTAAATTGAGGGAAATAACAGTGATATGTAACATCTGCCAGACACAGCATGAACTTAAAGTTCACAGTTTTCAACTTTAGATGCACTGTGTTAATTTTGATGACATCATATCTTTTTGAAACTGGTTTGATTTGTGGTTGTGTGATTAAAAAAAACAAGTACTGTGTGAAAATTAACATGGAACAGAAAATGAAGGTGGTAACATCCAATCTGATTCCAAGGTCAGAGAAGCTGTACCATGCCAACGAGTACATGCCTTACATTGGTAAGTGATATTGAATAAATGAGAATAAAATAAAAGGTTTTCTCTTTCAATGTATGTGTAGTACTTTTCCAAATGGTTAATAAATTGTTAGGACATTAAATATTTAGTAAGCGGTTTGAACCTACCTATTTCATAAACCTACTTAACTGTGAGGTATTTCTTTTGACTTAGGAGTGTGAAAATATTGAAACCCAAAGGGCACTGTGAATAGAAAAAGTTTGAGAACCTCTGCATTACAGTATTTGCTGAGGCTGGGTCCCAGAAATAAAATACAAAAAACCTGTATGCAAAAATCAGACACAACATACTTGTCAAATACCCTACTCCCTTTCTCTGTTTAGTTCTGGAGTATTTCTCTAGGCTTAAACATGATCTACTCTGAGAAGACTTACCAGTTTCCACTGGCTCCAATTTGCTCCCCTTCCCATGTTTTGTTTAAATATGCTTATTACCTGAGTGATGAAATAATCTGTACACCAGTACTTTGTACATATCTCTATCATAGTCATTTGCACGTCTCTCCTCAATTCACCTGTCTGTAAGACATGAGCCATCAACTTATCCCTGCATACCACACACAGTACTTACCAGGGAGTAAGTGCTTAATAAATGTTTCTTGAATGCATGAATAAAAATAACATCCAATACTAAAACCCAAACTTCTTGCTTCTTGATTCAGATGGAAAGGTTGTTAATGACCTAAAGCAATGTTGATTAATGTATTTGACACCTGAATTTACATATCAGGAAAAGGGGCAAACTTTCCCGAGAAAGAGTAAAAAAGGCAAGTCTTCTTCACAGGAAAAACATACTACTCCCTTACATATTCTACTAGCTATATCCCTGCTGCTTCTCCGTGAAAGTGCATAAATCCCCAACTATTCTTTCATATACCAATGGCCTAGATTATACTATCATTGAAATAACTCATTTTTGCTTATATAAAATATTAATCAATCCTTGGACTATCCTTAGGAAATAAGCACAAATAGATCTCTTAATTTAAAAGTTATATCAGAGAGATTAAATGGTAGAATCAAGGTCAAACAATAAACTGTAGGTAAATTTAAAATTAAAATAAATTAAAAATAAAGAATATCTTTCACTTTCTTAAAGCCATGTAATTCTTTTTAATGAGATGGAAAGTAAATATACTTTTTGTACTAAAATATAGATTTACTGTGATTCTTACATAAAATTCTTAAAAGAAATTTTAAGATGAATTAACTGCTTTTCTTTTATGAAAAGACTTCTTCCAAATTTACTAATCTTTTCAGGGATAATGAGTGATTAATTTAGCCACTTCTTAGCTGATATTAAGAAATAAATAGGCCGGGCACGGTGGTTGACACCTGTAATCTCAGCACTTTGGGAGGCCGAGATGGGTGGATCATGAGATCAGGAGTTCGAGACCAGCCTGGCCAAGATGGTGAAATCCTGTCTCTACTAAAAATACAAAAATTAGCCCGGCGTGGTGGCGTGTGCCTGAATCCCAGCTACTCGGGAGGCTGAGGCAGGAGAATTGCTTGAACCCAGGAGGCAGAGGTTGCAGTGAGCTAAGAATGCGCCACTGCACTCCAGCCTGGGTGACAGAGCACGACTCCATCTCAAAATAAATAAATACATACATAGACACACACACACACACACACACACACACACATAAAAAGCAGGCCGGGCATGGTGGCTTATGCCTGTAATCCCAGCACTGTGGGAGGCCAATGTGGGAGGATTGCCTGAGCTCAAGAGTTCGAGACCAGCCTGGGCAATATGGTGAAACCCCATCTGTACAAACACACACACACACACACTTAATTTGTCCCTTCCAAATATATGTGAAATTTAACAATGAGCAAAAGAAACTTACACTATGGAGAGGTCATTTTGAAAATGGACAGGAGGAAATATTTCCATCTTGGTGTGAGTTTGTTGCTAAAAATGATACATAGCTCACCTTTTAAAAGTCTAAAATCTATATATATAAAAAATCTGGAAGTACGTTTCTCATCTTTTTAAAAATCTTAGAAATACAGCATTTCAATTGGCTGGGAACACTTTGTTAAAATATAGGAATGCTATACTGAATAATGTTTTAGACAACTGTAAGAACAACTGATTGACATTATGATAGATAGAAAAAATTACTAGTTAACTAAAAAAAAAAAAAACACCTTTGCATAACTGATTGATGGAATTGAAATTTCTTTTTTTTTTTTTTTTTTTTTTTTTTTGAGACATAGTCTCGCTCTGTTTCCCAGGCTGGAGTGCAGTGGCACAATCATAGCTCAGCGCACCCTTGACCTACCAGGCACAAGTGATCCTCTCACCTCAGCTTCCCAAGTAGCCGTGACTATAGGTGTGTGCCACCACGCCTGGCTAATTATTTTATTTTTTGTAGAGGTGAGGTCTTGCTGTGTTGACCAGGTTGGTATTAAATTCCTGGGCTTAAAGTAATCCTCCTACCTTGGCCTTCCAAAGTGCCAAATTACAGGCATGAGCCATCACGCCTGGCCTGATTGATGGAAATGAAAAGTGAATATTATAATTTAATAAATACAGCCACTGATGTATTTCTTCAATTTGGATTCATGTTTCTTTCTAAGCTATCATTTCAGCAATGACCTCCATTAAAAATTAGTATTGAAGGAAACTGAATTTAGAAGCAAACTTCAAATAACTTTATAATCACAAATTTAATCTGCAATTTAAACCTGCAATTATAAAACATCATGAAGCTTGTTCAATCAGCTGTTTGAACCATTACCAAAAATCATGATAAAAAACGTTTAGAGATCAGTGTTTTAGACAGCCAAGCAGCACAGGTAAAATGGAGTAAGGAGGGAAAGGAAAAACAATAACAAAAAAACTGGAGGTAAGAACATGGATCAGGACAGAAAATGAATGGTGAGTGAAAACCCAGACAAACTTTTCTGTATTTATTTTTATTTAACTTTTATTTTAGGTTTAGGGGTACATGTGCAGGTTTGTCACACAGGTAAATTGCATGTTGTGGGGGTTTGGTGTACAAATTATTTCATCACTCAGGTAATAAGCATAATAACCAATAAGTAGGTTTTCGATCCTCATCCTCCTCCCACTCTCCACCCTCTTGTAGGCCCCGGTGTCTGTTTTCCCTTTCTTTGTGCCCGTATGTATTCAATGTTTAGCTCCCACTTATAAGTGAGAGTATGTGGTATTTGGTTTCCTGTTCCTGTGTTGGTTTGCTTAGGATAATGGCTTCCAGCTCCATCCATATTGCTGCAAAGTACATTATCTCATTCCTTTTTTGGGTGCACAGTATTCCATGGTGAATATGTACCACATTTGCTTTATCCAGTCTACCACTGATGGAGCATTTAGGTTGATTTCATGTATTTGCTATTGTGAATAATGCTATGATGAACATATGAGTGCACATGTCTATATGGTAGAATGATTTATATTCCTTTGGGTATGAGCCAATCATGGGATTTCTGGGTAGAATGGTAATTCTAAGTTCTTTGAGAAATTGACAAATTGCTTTCCACAATGGCTGAACTAATTTACATATTCCCACCAGCAGTGTATAAGAGTTCCCTTTTCTCCAAAACCTCACCAGCCTTTTAATTGGGGCATTTAGCCCATTTATGTTCAAGGTTAGTATCGATATGTGTGGATTTGATCCTGTCATCATATTGCTAGCTGGCTACTATGCAGACTTGTTTGGTTGCTTTATAGTAGTCTAAATATCTAAGCATGTATTTGTCGTGACTGGTAATGGTCTTTCTTTTCCATATTTAGCACTCTCTTCAGGACCTCTTGTAAGGCACATCTGGTCACAAAAATTCCCTTAGCATTTGCTTGTCTAAAAAGGATCTTATTTCTCCTTTGCTTATGAAGCTCAGTTTGGCTAGATATGAAGTTCTTGTTTGGAATTTCTTTTCTAAGAATGCTGAATGTAAGCCCACAATTTCTTTTGACTTGTAGGATTTCTGCTGACATGTCTGCTGTTAGCCTTATGGAGTTCGCTTTGTAGGTGACCTGCCCATTCTCTCTACCTACCTTTAACATTTTTTCTTTCATTTCAGCTTTGGAGAATCTGATGACTATGTGTCTCGTGGATAGTCTTCTTTTGTAGTATTTTTCAGGGGCTCTCTGCATTTCCTGAATTTGAATTTTGGCCCCTTTAGCGAGGTTGTGAAAATTTTCGTGCATGATATCCTGAAATACATTTTCCAAATTGCTTGCTTTCTCTCTCTTTTGGGAATGCCAATGAGTTGTAGATTTGATCTTTTTACATAATTTCAGATTTCTCAGAGGTTTGGTTCATTCATCTTTATTGTTTTTTCTTTATTTTTGTCTGACTGAGTTATTTCAGAGAGCCAGTCTTCAAACTCTGAGATTTTTTTCCCTCAGCTTAGTTGATTCTGCTGTTAATACTTGCAATTGCATTATGAAATTCTCGTAGTATGTTTTTCGTTCCCATCAGATTAGTTTGGTTCTTTTTTTTTATTTATTTTTTATTTTGAGACAGAGTTTCACTCCTGTTGCTCAGGCTGGAGTGCAATGGCGCGATCTTGGCTCACTGCAACCTCCGCCTCCCAGGTTCAAGCGATTCTCCTGCTTCAGCCTCCTGAGTAGCTGGGATTACAGGTGCCCACCACCATGCCCAGCTAATTTTCTGTATTTTTAGTAGAGATGGGATTTCACTATGTTGGCCAGGCTGGTCTCGAACTCCTGACCTCAGTCGATCCACCCACCTCAGCCTCCCAAAGTGCTGGGATTACAGGTATGAGCCACCGCGCCTGGTGGTTCTTTCTTATAATGACCATTTCATCTGTCAGCTCCTGTATCATTTTATTGTAATCCTTAGATTCTTTGGATTGAGTTTCAACTTTCTCCTGTATGTTGATAATCTTTGCTACTATACATATTCTGAATTCTATTTCTGTCATGTCAGCCTGGTTAAGAAACATTGCTGGGGAACAGTGTGGTCGTTTGGAGGTAAGAAGACACTCTGTACTCTTGAGTTGCCAGAGTTCTTGTGCTTTCTAATCTTTGTGAGCTGATGTTCCTTCAGTCTTTGAAGTTGCTGTCCTTAGAATGAATTTTCTTTTCTCTTTCCTCCTCTTTGACACCCTTGGAGGTTTGATTCTGGTGTAAGGTGGGTTCAGTCAACCTGCTTCATTTCTGGAAGACTTTAGGGGTCCAAGGCTCAGCTTAGGCCTCCTGGACTGCATGCTCTAACTCTAGGGTCTGGGATCAGGTCCTCAGCTTTGTAATCTGGCCCCTCAAGGCTAGGAACCTACTGTATTGGAAGAGCCAAGGAGTTCCCAGACCACTAGTCACAATACTCCAATGGGTGACGCCAGCCAAAGCAATCCATTAGGTGGTGACAGTGGGATCTGTGCTTGTTTACACATGCCAGGAGCAGCAGCAGTGCAGCAGAGTGCATGCTCATCAGCTGTGGTGGGGCACTAATGAGGGCAGGGATGTGGACATTTGCAGCGGCAGCAGTGCAGCATGCTGCAGGGAGTAGCCCACCAATGTCCCTGTGCATGTTCACACTGGTGGTGGCATCAGCATGGGGGCAGAGTGATGGCAGGCGCAGGACTGGTAACCTCTGTGCACATATTCACAAAGGCAGCAGTGGCTGCACAGGTGGGAGGCAGGTCTGCTGGCATCCATGCGTAGTTTCATGCCAGCAGCAGTGTTGGCACAGTGGCGGAGCACTGGCAGGCACAAGGTTAGCAGTCTCTGTACCCATGAACACTCTAATGGCAATGGCAGTGCAGCACCGGGTGTGGGGCCACTGGTCTCCTTGCATACCTTTGCATTGGTTATGGGGTAGGTAGTGTGATGCACTCACAGTGGCAGCAGTTGGCATGGTAGGGTGCATGTGCACATGTGAGCTAGTGGGGAAGGAGGAGCAAGTTCTGAATACATGCACTCACACTAGCAAAGCAATGTAGGGGGTGGTCATGGGTGAGTGCACACTGGCAAATGGCATTGGGGAGGCTGTGATGGGTAGAGTACATGGGCGGGCTGGTGCTTGTTAGTGGGCGATGCTCTGCTGGAGCTCTCCAATGGTCAGGCATGGTCTACAGGTACAGGAGCTATGATGCAGGCCCCTGGGAGGCACCTCAGCCGGGCATCCAAGGCTGCACTGCAAACAGGCATGGTCAGGCTGGAGTCCTGGGAGAGTCCACAAGACAGGGGGGTGCTTAGGTGAAACCAGCGCTGTCTCATGGGCAAGATCATCCTGTATTGTTCAGGTCTGGTAGTTTCCCTAAGACTAACATCTCCTAAAGGAGCAAGGCAGGCCTTGGGGGATAGGCATCCCGACTGTGCTCCACTAGAGATGCTCCCGCACCAAACCCTCCAGGCTCCCCACTGGCTGGAGTGCCACCCCTACCACCTCTCTAAGCAGCTCTCTCTGCCAGCTTAAGTGACTGTGGGGGTTCTGGGATTGTCTGCTGTCTGAATTCCAGATGCCTATGTCAAGAGAAGGTCACTTCTCACCTGCTTAGCTCACTTTTTCCCCAAGAGTCATTGGCGGCCAGGAAGGAGTCCCAGTGTGTGGTATCCCTATAAAGGGTTTCCAGCTTCCTCCCCCTTTAGCCCAGCATCTGTATCTTCCCTCCTCCACTCTCAATGCCTTCCCTCTAAAGATATGCTTGGAGTGCACCAGTCCTTCTGATCTTCTAGTCCCTCAGTGGCAGATGTTTCTCCTGGCTGAATTTAGTCAGCCATCTTGTCTCCTATATCCAACTTTTCTGTTTCTAAATATTAATAAGAGTTAATATGGATACACAGGATACACATCATTCCTCATAGAGTTTACAATCTTGCAAATTTTCTACACAGATTAATTATAACAATGCAGTGTTACAATTGAGGTATATAAAGGCACTTTCTAAGTAATCCTACACTATAAAAATTAAATTCTAGAAAATAACGAATTGAGCATATGATTCCATGGAGATAAAACCCTAATGGTAAATCAAGCATTTTGCCAAAGAAGGGATTAATGTAGCAGCACCATCAGATACCAACAGTGCTGGAATATTCTTCCTAAATTCATTCAACAAACATTTATTGAGTCCCACCATGTGACAAACACTCTGCTACCCTTTTTCTTACTCATTTTGGTTTTCAGAGGAATTTTTCCCAAGCCTGTGGATAACCTGAATCCATACTTCCAGCTTAACATATTTGCTCCTTGACTCTTCAATTCCAAAACTCCATTCCAGAGGCAGAAACATTCTGCTTTAAAAAATCCATTGAAAATTATTTGAGAAATTATTATACAAGCTTCTATTTTGCCCTCTCAACCTCTTGCTTCATTTAAATAGGGAGAGCTTTGTTTTTCCTTGAAGAAATTTGCCAGCCGAGGCAAAATATAACATCAAATATCCTTACAAGTACATACGTGGCGCTGAAGTTCAATGTTACCGTTGTTAATTTCATTGCCTATCTTCAAAAGCCATTGTTGAATCATGTTAAATATGTATGCTTGGAGTACCCTGAAGGAAAAATCAAGTAAAATAAAAGTGACTGGCTGATTTAAAGGATAAATGTAACTATCAGCTATGAGAAAGAGTTTTATTTGGCTGGGTATTATAAACTTAGATATTGACAATTGCTTGAGAACTCAGGAAAGGGGAATCAAAGCCCTGAATTATCTGGTATGATAGTTTACTCACTGACAAAGCTTTCCTAACCCCCATGTAGGTAGCAAGATGCACTGTGGACAAAGCAGATCTTACGTTCAATATTACCTCTCTACTGTAAAAACCTACACCGTTTACATTTACTTCCAGGCTAGTACTATGTCAGAAGAATGAATTTTAAAATCCTCTCAATGAATGACTTCCAGCATGATAGTGTGAGGAGCAAGGCTGCCCTCCCCACTGCCCCCTACCCCAGTGAAACTGGTAACAATTATTTTTTTAAATACACCACTTAAAGCCTCTAAAAATGGTGCTATGGAGAAGTTCCAAAAACATCTATCCAAGAAAACCTATGAAGATTCAGTAAGAAAGGCAATAATCGGCCGGGCGCGGTGGCTCAAGCCTGTAATCCCAGCACTTTGGGAGGCCGAGACGGGCGGATCACGAGGTCAGGAGATCGAGACCATCCTGGCTAACATGGTGAAACCCCGTCTCTACTAAAAAAAAATACAAAAAACTAGCCGGGCGCAGTGGCGGGCGCTTGTAGTCCCAGCTACTCGGGAAGGCTGAGGCAGGAGAATGGCGTAAACCCGGGAGGCGGAGCTTGCAGTGAGCTGAGATCCGGCCACTGCACTCCAGCCTGGGCTACAGAGCGAGACTCCGTCTCAAAAAAAAAAAAAAGAAAGGCAATAATCTATGGTATTTGAACCATGACTGCTCCCTCCTCTCCTTAGCTCAGTGAGGCAGCAACTCCATTTCAGAATGCTGTAGCCAAGAACACAGAGCTCCCTAACCCTCCAGCTCCCAATCACATGGCTTTCTTCTCAGGAGGAACAGGATATCATGGATTTTTATACTGCCTCCAGCTATCTGTTGATGAGTCTAGGTACTGGGTAAATGCAGGTAACAAGTAGGGGTTGTCTTCTTCCACCCAGCCCCTATTTATACAGTAAAGACTCTACCCTATGCATAGCATGCTGAGAATCATGGGTCCCTGATTGTCTGGGCTTGTAAGGCAGTGGTTCCATTCCATGAGAGGCAATCCAAGAAGACCTCAGGCTGCTACTATCCCCTCTAAGGAGTGCTCAGCTCTGACAGTGTGAGTGTCACTCAGAGAGAAGCTTACCATTGTCGCTACCCCCAGCTCCAGAACCTTAGCTCAGATATTTTGCCTGGAGGTAGAAGAAGGCAAAAAAAAAAAGAAAAAAAGAAAAAAGAAAAAAGAAAAAAAAGAAAAAGAAAATTAAAAAGCTCCTAATCTTGTCCCAAATAAACTAACTTCATTTGCAACACAGCCTGAAGACATTCAAATCTAAGGGTGCTTTCAAGAACAGTGGAGGTTTGGTGAAATGCAATTCAGTGGAGATTCAAGATAGAGGCTAAACTGTAGGTTAACTAGTTTTCAGGAGAGAACCAGGGACTGAGACAACTGAGGGAAGGCCACTTGGGTTCAGAACAAGATCAAACACTGATCTCAGGAATTATTCTTTCCAAGAAGCCCAAATTACATGAAAGTAGTTTTAGAGCAATATATGCCCCAGAGAATTATTGAAAACAATAATTAGTGAAGTTTAACAGTTTGGTGTGGTCAAAGAAAAAGAAGTGAACCTTGACAAACACCACTGTCACTGCAGGGTGACAGTATGCATACCCGAAAACTGCACCTTCTTGAGAGCAAGATCAGGGACTTAAGACAAGGAAGAGGGGGGTAGCAACAAAAGTTGCTACAGTATATTATCTAATATGTCCAGTATCCAAAAACCAAAAACAACAACAACAACAACAACAAAACCTTACAAAGCATGAAAAGAAACAAGAAAGTATGAAATATACACCAGGCAGGCAACAGAAACTGCCTGTGAGACTGATCAGACCTCAACTTCAAAGTAGCTGATAAGGTTTGGCTATGTCCCCACCCAAATCCCATCTTGAATTGTAGCTCCCATAATTCCCTCATGTTGTGGGAGGGACCCAGTGGGAGATAATTGAATCATGGGGGTGGTGTCCCCCATACTGTTCTCCTGGTAGTGAATAAGTCTCATGAGATCTGATGATTTTATAAGGGGAAGAACCCCTTTCACTTGGCTCTCATTCTCTTCTCTTGTCTGCCACCATGTGAGATGTGCCTTTCACCTTCCACCAGGATTGTAAGGCCTCCCCAGCCATGTGGAACTGTGAGTCCACTAAACCCTTTTTCCTTTGTAAATTACCCAGTCTCTGGTGTGTCTTTATCAGAAGCATGAGAATGGACTAACACAGTAAATCGGTACCAGGAGTGGGGAGCTACTGTAAATATACCCAAAAATGTGGAAGCCACCTTGGAACTGGGTAACAGGCAGAGGTTGGAACAGTTTGAAGGGCTCAGAAGAAGACAGGAAAATGTGGAACAATTTGGAACTTCCTAGACACTTGTTGAATGGCTTTGACCAAAATGCTGATAATGATATGGACAATGGAATCCAGACTGAGGTGGTTTCAGATGGAAATGAGGAACTTCTTGGGAACTGGAGCAAAGAAGATTCTTGTTATGTTTACGCAAAGAGACTGGCGGCATTTTGCCCCTGCCCTAGAGATTTGTGAAACTCTCAGCTTCAGAGAGATAATTTAGACTATCTGGTGGAAGAAATTTCTTTTTTCTTTCCTTTTCTTTTCTTTTCTTCTTTCTTTCTTTTTTTCTTTTTTTTTTTTGTTGAGACAGAGTCTCCCTCTGTCACCCAGGCTGGAGTGCAGTGACGTGACCTTGGCTCACTGCAAGCTCTGCCTCCCGGGTTCATGCCATTCTCCTGCCTCAGCCTCCTGAGTAGCTGGGACTACAGGCATGAGCCACCACACCCAGCTAATTTTTTGTATTTTTAGTAGAGACAGGGTTTCAGCGTGTTAGACAGGATGGTCTCCATCTCCTGACCTCATGATCCGCCCACCTCGGCCTCCCAAGGTGCTGGGATTACAGGCATGAGCCACCACACCCAGCCTTTTTCCATGTTTTGTTTTGTTTTTTTGAGATGGAGTTTAACTCTTGTTGCCCAGGCTGGAGTGCAATGACACAATCTCGGTTCACCACAATCTCCACCTCCCGGGTTCCAGAGATTCTCCTGCCTCAGCCTCCCAAGTAGCTGGGATTACAGGCATCCACCATCATGCCTGGTTAATTTTGATTTTCAGTAAAGATAGGGCTTCTCCATGTTGGTCAGGCTGGTCTCGAACTCCTGACTTCAGGTGATCCACCCGTCTCAGCCTCCCAAAGTGCTGAGATTACAGGCGTGAGTCACTGCACCCAGCCAGTGGAAGAAATTTCTAAGAAACAAAGCATTCAAGGGGTGACTTGGGTGCTGTTAAATGTATTCAGTCTTTTTTTTTTTTTTTTTAAATTTTTTGAGACAGAGTCTATCTCACCCAGACTGCAGTGCAGTGGTATGATCTCGGCTGACTGCAGCCTCCACCTCCCAGGTTCAAGTGATTCTCCTGTCTCAGGCTCCTGAGTAGCTGGGACTACAAGCATGTGCCACTACACCCAGATAATTTTGCATTTTTAGTAGAGATTGAGTTTCACCATGTTGGCCAGGCTGGTCTCAAGTTCCTGACCTCAGGTGATCCACCTGCCTTGGCCTCCCAGTGTGCTGGGATTACAGGCATGAGCCACCACACCCAGCCAGGTATTCAGTTTTAAAAGGGAAACAGAGCATAAAAGTTCAGAAAATTTGTAGCCTGACAATGCAAGAGAGAAAAATATTCCATTTTCTAGGAGAAATTCAAGCCAGCTGCAGAAATCTGCATAAGTAATGAGCAGCCAAATGTTAATCCCCAAGACAATGGGGAAAATGTCCCCAGGTCATGTCAGAGACCTTTGGGTCAGCCCCTCCCATCACAGGCCTGAAGGCCTAGGAGGAAAAAATGGCTTCATGGGCCAGGCCCATGAAGAGCACACAGACTGCTCTGCTGTGTGCAATCTAGGGACTTGGTGCCCTGCATCCCAGCTGTTCCAGCCATGACTAAAAGGGGCCAAGGTACAGCTGGGGCCATGGCTTCAGAAGGTGAAGCCCCAAGCCATGGCAGCATCCACATTGTATTGAACCTGCAGGTGCACAGAAGCCAAGAATCAAGGTTTGGGAACCTTAGCCTAGATTTCAAGGATGTATGGAAACAACTGGATGTCCAGGCAGAAGTTTGCTGCAGGGGTAGGGTGCTAATGGAGACCTCTGCTAGGGCAGTGCAGAAGGAAAATGTGAGGTGGGTACCCCCCCACAGAGTCCCCACTGGTGTGCTGCCTAGTGGAGCTGTGAGAAAATGGCCACTGTCCTCCAGATCCCAGAATGGTATATCCACCAACAGCATGCACCATGTGCCTGGAAAAGCCATAGGCACTCAACCCCAGCCCATGAAAGCAGCCAGGAGGGAGTCTGTGCCCCACAAAGCCAATGAGGGAGAACTATCCAAGACCATGAGAACCCACCTCTTGCATCAGCGTGACCCAGATGTGAGACATGGTGTCAAAGGAGATCATTATGGAGCTTTAAGATTTGTCTGCCCTGCTAGATTTTTAATTTGCATGGAGCCTGTAGCCCCTTTGTTTTGGCCAATTTCTCCCATTTGGAATGCCTGTATGTACCAAATATCTGTACCCGCTTTTGTATCTAGGAAGTAAATAACTTGCTTTTGATTTTACAGGCTTATAGGTGGAAGAGACTTGCCTTGTCTTGGCTGAGACTTTGGACTGTGGACTTTTGAGTTAATGCTGAAATGAGTTAAGACTTATGGGGACTGTTTGGAAGGCATGATTGGTTTTGAAATGTGAGGACATGAGATTTGGGAGAGGCCAGGGGCAGAATTATATGGTTTGGCTCTGTCCCCATCCAAATCTTATCTTAAATTGTAGCTCCCGTAATTCCTTCATGTTTTGGGAGGAACCCAGTGGGAGATAATTGAATCGTGGGAGTAGTTTCCCCCACACTGTTCTCATGGTAGTGAATAAGTCTCATGAGATCTGATGGTTTTATAAGGGGAAATCCCTTTCACTTGGCTCTCATTCTCTTCTCTTGTATGCTTCCATGTGAGATGTGCCTCTCACCTTCCACCATGATTTCCTGTGAGGCCTCCCCAGACATGTGGAACTGTGAGATCATTAAAATTCTTACTTTTGTAAATTGCCCAGTCTTGGGTATGTCTTTATCAGCAGTGTGAACATGAACTAACACATGTTAGTTCATGTTCACAGAACTAAAGAAATCCATGATTAGATAAGCAAAGGAAGGTATTATAACAATGTTGTAGCAAATAAGAGAATAGAAATTAAAAATATAAATTGGAAAAAAGAAATAAATGAAAATTTTAAAGTGAAAAAGAACAATAACTGAAAAATGTTTTAAAGTCACTACTAGGGCTCAACAGTAAATTTGAACTGGCAGAAGAGAGAAGAATTGAACTTGAAGATAAATATGTGGAAGATATTCAAGCCAAAGAATAAAGAGAAAAAGAATGAAGAGACATGAAAACAGTATTGAAGAAATATGGGACACCCTTACACATAAAGGGAGTACTGGAAGTAGAGAAAAGAAAATACATAAAAATATTGAAAGAAACAGTAGCTGAAACTCTCCAAATTTATTGAAAAACAATAACACATTCAAGAAGCTTAACAATCTCCATGTAAGATAAACACAAAGAGGTCTACAAACTTATATATGAGAGTTAAGGTGCTAGAAGTCAAAATAAGGAGAAAATCTTGAGAGCAGTAAGAGAAAAACAACACATCACTTACAAGGGAGTTCCAATAAGATTAACAGCTGACTTCTCAGTATACACAATAGAGGCCAAAAAGTAGCAGGATAACATATTCATACTGCCTAAAGAAGAAAAATGTCAACCAAGAATCCTATATCCAACAAACATATGTTCTAAAAATGAAGGTAGAATAAAGACTGCCCCAAATTTTTTAAAAACTGAAGAATTCATTGCTAGTAGATTTTCCTTACAATAAATCCTAGAGGAGATTTTTCAAGCTGAAAGCAATGACCACAGATGGTAATTAGAATCTACACAAAAAACAAGGCAGTGTAAAGAAAATTATGCAATTTTAAAAGACAATATGAAAGCATATTTTCTATTTCTTAACCGATTAAAGAAGAACTTGTATAAAATAATATATGATATATTGTTGGACCTATAACATAAAAATGTAATATATTTGTAATATATATGTCAAAATAGCACAGAAGAGGTGGATGGGAGCAAACTCTAATGGGTGATAGAAATGATGACAGATGGTAAATTTATAACTATAACAATGTATTTTTGGCTTGTAATATTATATTAGTCCAATTCTACAATGCTATAAAGAAATACCCTAGACTGGGTAATTTTTAAACAAAAGAGGTTTAATCAACACACAGTTCTACATGGCTGGAGAAGCCTCAGGAAGCTTATAATCATGGCAGAAGGGGAAGGAAAAACAAGTACCTCCTCACAAGGCAGCAGGAAAAAGAGAAGTGCAAGTAGGGGAAATGCCAAATGCTTATAAGACCATCATATCGCATAAAAACTCACTCTCATGAGAACAGCAGGGGGAAACAGCCACCATGATCCAATCATCTCCTTTCCTTGACATGTGAGAATTACAGGTCCCACCCTCAACACATGAGGATTACAATTCAAGATGACATTTGGGTAGGGAAACAGAGCCAAAACATATCATTCTGTCCTGGCCCTTTCCAAATCTCATATAATTTCACATTTCAAAACCAATTATACCTTTGCAACAGTCCCCCAAAGTCTAAACTCATTTCAGGATTTACTCAAAAGTCCACAGTGCAACATCTCATCCGAGCAAGGCAAGTCCCTTCTGCCTATGAGCCTGTAAAATAAAAAAACAGTTAGTTCCTTCCAAGATACAATCGGGGTAGAGGCACTGGATAAATGCTGTCATTTCAAATGGGAGAAACTGACCAAAACAAAAGGGCTACAGGCCCCATGCGAGTCTGAAATCTAGCAGACCAGTCATTAAATCTTAAAGCTTCTAAATAATCTCTTTTGATTCCATGTCTCACATCTAAGTCATGCTAATGCAAGAGGTGAGCTCCCACAGGCTTGGGCAGCTCCACTCCTGTGGCTTTGCAGGGTGCAGCCCCTCGCCTGGCTGCTTTCATGGGCTGGTGTTGAGTGTCTGTGGCTTTTCCAAGTGCACAGTGCAAAGTGTTGATGCATCTACCATTCTGGGGTCTGGAGGACAGTGGCCCCCTTCTCACAGCTCCACTAGGCCCCAGTGGGGACTCTGTGTGGGGCCTCCAACTCTAAATTTCCCTTTTGTACTGCCCTAGCAGAGGTTCTCCATGAGGGCTACACCTCTGCAGCAGACTTCTGCCTGGACATCCAAGCATTTCCATACATCCTCTGAAATCTAGGTAGAGATTCCCAAACCTCAATTCTTGACTTCTGTGCACCCACAGGCCCAAGATCACCCTCTGAAGCAATGGCCCAAGCTGTACCTTGGCCCCTTTTAGCCACGACTGGAGCTGAAGTGGCTAGGACACAGGGTGCCATGTCCAGAGGCTTCACAGAGCAGCGGGGTCCCTGGGCCTGACCCATGAAACCATTTTTACCTTCTAGGCCTCCAGGCCTGTGATAACAGGGGTTGCTCTGAGGATCTCTGATGCCCTGGAGACATTTTCCCCATTGACTTGGCTACGAACATTCAGTTTCTCATTACTTATGCAAATTTCTGCAGCTGTCTTTAATTCCTCCCCAGAAAATGGGTTTTTCTTTTCTACCTCATGGTCAGACTGCAAATTTTCCAAACTTTTATGCTCTGCTTCCTCTTGAATGCTTTGCCACTTAGAAATTTCTTCCACCAGATACCCTAAATCATCTCTCTCAAGTTCAAAGTTCCTCAGATTTCTAGGGCAGGGGCAAAATACCACCAACCTCTTTACTAAGGCATAGCAAGAGTAACTTTTACTCCAGTTCCCAGTAAGTTTCTCATCTCCATCTGAGACTAGCTCAGCCCAGACTTCATTGTCCACATCACAATCAGCATTTGGTCAAAACCATTCAACAAGTCTCTAGGAAGTTCCAAACTTTCCCAAATCTTTCTGTCTTCCTCTGAGCCCTCCAAACTATTCCAACTTTTGCCCATTATCCAGTTCCAATGTGGCTTACATATATTCAGGCTAACTTTATAGCAGTACCCTACTTCCGGTACCAATTTCCTGTATTACTCCATTCTCACACTGCTATAAAGAAACTACCCAAGACTAGGTAACTTTTTTTTTTTTTTTTTGAGGTGGGGTCTCACTCTGTCGCCTGGGCTGGAGTGCAGTGGCGCGATCTCGGCTCACTGCAACCACCGCCTCCCAGGTTCAAGTGATTCTCCCACCTCAGCCTCCCAAGTAGCTGGGATTACAGGTGCCTGCCACCACGCCCAGCTAATTTTTGTATTTTTAGTAGAGATAGGGTTTCACCATGTTGGCCAGGCTGGTCTCAAACTCCTGACCTCAAGTGATCCACTCACCTCAGCCTCCCAAAGTGCTGGGATTACAGGCGTCAGCCACCACACCTGGCCAAGACTAGGTCACTTATCAACAAAAGAGGCTTAATTGATTCACAGTTCCACATGGCTGGGGAGGCCTCAAGAAACTTACAATCATGGCAGAAGGGGAAAAAGAAGCAAGTGCCTTCTTCACAGGGCAGCAGGAAAGACAGAGGTGCATGCAGACAGGGGAAATGCCAGATGCATATAAAACCATCAGATCTCAAGAGAACAGCATGGGGGTAACTGCTCCCATGATCTAATCACCTTCCTCCATTGACATGTGGTGATTACAATTTAAGATGAGATTTGGGTGGAGACACAGAGCCAACCCATATCAAATATTAAGAGATGTAATGTGTATAAAATTATACCACAAAAGGTGGGAAAAGGAATCAAACTAGATAGAAGTAACATATCTATATGTCACTGGAATTAAGCCAGTATAAATCTGAAGCTGATTCTGATAAATTAAGAGGTTTAGGGTAAACTCTAGAGAAGCCATTAAAAAAACTTTTTAAATGTAGTGAAAAATCAGTAAAGAAATGAATTCTACATTAGAAAGTATTCATTCAATACAAAAAAACAGTAAAAGAAAAACAGAGAAACAAAGAAGTCATGAAACAAAACAAGCAGTAAGATGGCAGATGTAAATCCAACCATGTCAATAATATCATTAAATGTAAATAGATTTAACAATCCAATTAAAAGGCAGAGATTGTCAGACTGGACTGAAAACATGAATCAACTATATGCTCTCTATAGAAGACACACATGAGATTCAAATATACAAATAGATTAAAACCAAAAGGTATATAATAGTATAAAAGGAAAAGATACATAACAGTAACCACAATAAAGCTGCTGTGGCTGTACTGATAGCAGATAAAATAGATTTTAAAATTTAAAAAGTTACTAAAAATAAGGAATGATATTTTATAATTATAAAAGGATCACTCCATCAAGAAGATATAACAATTATAAACATGTGTGCACCTAATAACAAAGTACCAAAAGACACAAAGCAAACACCAAGAGAAAGGAAGGAAAAAACAGACAATTTAAGAATAATAGTTGGAGACTTCAACATCCCACTATCAATAATGGTTAGAACTGCCACACAGATGATAAATAAGGAATTGGAAGATTTTAACAATACTATAAACCAACTAGACCAGACATCTCTAGAACACTTTCTCCAGTAACAATGAAATACACATTTTTCTCAAGTGTACATGGAAAATTCTCCAGGATAGACAAGATGCTAGACCATAAAACAAACCTCAGTAATTTTAATGCTAGAATAATATAAAATATATACTCATACCACAATGGAATGAAATTACACAAATGAATGAAAATACACAAATGAATGAAATCCATAACTGGAAAGAAATGGGGAACTCACAAATGTGTGGACATTAAATAACATACTCCTGAATAACAAATGGGTCAATGAAAAAATCACAAGAGAAAGCATAAAAATACTTTGAGATTAATGACAATGAAGACACAGGCCAGGTGTGGTGGTTCACACCTGTAATCCCAGCACTTTGGGAGGTTGAGGTGGGTGGATCACAAGGTCAGGATTTCGAGACCAGCGTGGCCAATATGGTGAAACCTCATCTCTACTAAAAATACAAAAAAATTAGCCAGGCATGGTGGCACATGCCTGTAATCCCAGCTACTCAGGAGGCTGAGGCAGGGGAATTGCTTGAATCTGGGAGGCGGAGGTTGCAGTGAACTGAGATTACGCCACTGCACTTCAGCCTGGGTGACAGAGTGAGACTCCGTCTCAAAAAAGAAAAAAAGAAAATGAAGACTCAGGAAGACACAACATATCAAGCAGTCCTTAGAGGGAAATTTATAGCTGTAAAATCTATGTTAAGAAAGAAGAAAAATCTCAAATCGATAACCTAACAGCTCACCTTAAGACTATGGAAAAGGTAGAGTAAACTAAATGTAAAGAAAGTGAAAGGAAGGAAATAATAATGACTACAGTGGAAATAAATACAATAGAGAATAGAAAAACACTAAAGGAAATCAATGAAAGATGATTATTTGAAAAGATCAGCAATATTAACAAAGATTTAGCTAAGTTGACCAGGAGAAATAGAGAAGGCTCAAATTATTAGAATTGGAAATGAGAGAGGGGATGCTAGTACTGATCTTCTTTCAGAAATAAAAATGATTATAACGGAATACAATGAACAATTTTGCCAACAAATTAGATAACTTAGATGAAATTGTCAAATATCTAGAAAAACACACACAAAATCTGATTCAATAAGAAATAGACAATATAAGTAGACTTTTAACAAGTGAAGCGATTCAATCAATTTTCAAAAACCTACCCACAGAGGGCTGCACCACTGAATCCTCCCAAAGAGCCAAAGATTAATCAACACAAATTCTTCACAAAATCTTCCAAAAGATAAAGATGGAGGGATACTTCTAACTCATTTCATGAAGGCAGTATTACACTGATATAACATCAGGCGAAGACATCACATGAAAAGAAAACAGACCAATGTCTCTTATGAATATCAGTGCAAAGACTAGCAAACAGAATCCTGAACTGATCAAAAGTATTTTACACAGTTACCAAGTGGGATTTATCCTATGCAAGCAAAGTTAATTTAATATCCAAAAAACTGAATGTAATACATATGAACATGAAAAAAATAATCACATGATCATTTCACTAGATGTAGAAAAAGCATTTGTCAAAATCCAACAACTTTTTATGTAAAAGCATGCAACAAATTAGCAATAGAAGAAAACTTCCTAAATCCAATGAAAGGCATCTAGGAAAAACCCACAACTATATTATACTTAATAGTGAAAGACTGGATGCATTTCCCCTAAGAATAGGAACAACATCTTCCATTCAACATTGTATTGAGGTTCCAGCCAAAGCAATTAGGCAAGAGAATGAAATCAAAGGCATCTAGATTAAAAAGAAACTACTTCTATTTATAGATATGATCTTTTGTATAGAAAATACTAAGAAATCCTTTAAAAAATGATTGCAACTAATAAATTCATCAAGGTTTTGGGATGTAAGATAAATATTTTAAAAATCAATTGTATTCCTATACACATGCAATAAACATTATCTGAAATAAAGTTTTAAAAATCCTATTTGCAATAACATTAAGAAAATACTTAGGAGTAAATATAACAAAAGAAGTGTAGAGCTTATACTCAGAAGACAATAAAATATCATGGAAAGAAATTAAAGAAGATCCAAATAACTGGAAAAGCATCCCATGTTCACATTGAAGACTTAACATGTTTAAGAGAGCAATATTCCCATTCTGATGTACAGCTCCAACAAATTCTTTTTCAGAATCCCAGTTAATGGCTTTGTAAAATTAACAAGCTTATTCTAAAATTTATATGGAATTGCAAGGTACCCAGAAAAGCCAAAATAATTCTGTAAAAGAAGAGTCAAGTAGAAAGACTCACATTTTCCATTTTCAAAATGTTCTACAAAGCAAGAATAAGTAAGATAGTGTGTTACTGGCACAAGGGTAGACATATAGATCAACATGATAGAATTAATCATTCAGAAATAAATCCATGACTGATTTTCATCAAAAATGTCAATACCATGAAATGGAGAAAGAATAGTCTTCAACAAATAGTGCTGGTACAACTAAATACCCACATGCAAAGAATGAAACTGGACCCTTACCTCATACCACATACAAAAATTAACTAAAATGGATCAAAGACCTTAATGTAACAAAGCAAATGCTACAAAACTCTTAGAAGAAAACATAGGGGTAAATTTTCATGACCTTGGATTTGGCAAAGAATTCTTAGCTATGAAACCAGCACAAGCAACAACAACAACAGCACAGAAAAAATTTCCCTCAAAGAAAATATACAAATAGCCAATAAGCATGTGAAACAATTCTTCACATCATTTGACATCATTTGTCATTAGAGAAATGTGAATCACAACCACAATAAAACATCATTTCAGTCCCACTATTATAGCTAGAATCAAAAGTCAGATAATAAGTATTGGCAAGTATGTGGAGAAATCACAACTCACATGCACTGCTGATGTGAACGTAAAATTGTGTAGGTTTTCCAAAAACACCTTGGAAAACAGTCTGACAGTTCCTCAAATTATTAAAAATAGAACTGCCATATGACCCAGCAATTCCACTCCTTAGGTAATATATGCCCAAGAGAAATGAAAACAAATGTCCGTCCACAAAAAGCATGCACATCAATGTGTATTGAAACATTACTCATTAAGGTCAAACTATGGAAACAGTCCAAATGTCTATCAATGGACAAATGAATAAATAAAATGTGGTATATCCATACACAGAATATGATTCAGTCATAAAAACGAAATACTAAAATATGCCACAACATGGATGAACCTTGAAAACATTATGCTAAGTGAAAGAAGTTAGACACAAAGACCACATAGTACAATGATTCCTTTCAAATAAAATGTCCACAACAGGCCGGGTGCGGTGGCTCATGCCTGTAATCCAAGCACTTTGGAAGGCCAAGGCGGGCAGATCACCTGAGGTCAGGAGTTCGAGACCAGCCTGGTGAAACCCCATCTCTACTAAAAATACAAAAATTAGCCAGGTGTGGTGGCAGGCGCCTGTAGTCCCAGCTACTCAGGAGGCTGAGGCAAGAGAATCGCTTGAACCCAGGAGGCAGTGGTTGCAGTGAGCCGAGATCTCGCTATTGCACTCCAGCCTGGGGAACAAGAGTGAGACTACATATCAAAAACAAAAAAAAGTTCACAATACAATCAACAAAGACAAAGTAGATCTGTAGCTGCTTAGGGCTGGGGGTAGGATGGTGGGAGAGGATGGAAGATTGCAGAATGATAGCTAAAGTGCATAAGTCTTCTTTTTGAGGTGATGAAATATTCTCAAATGGACTGGTGATGGTTACTTATATCTATAAATATACCGAACACCACAGAATTGTACACTTTCAAAAAGGGAATTATATATGAATTATATTGCAATAAAGCTTTAGGAAAATTCTCTCAAAGCAAAAGAAAGTTATGGGGACTTACGAAACAGAATCCATGTCTATGTGCTGTGGAACAATACCAGTAAGGTTTAACAATAAATCCAACTGTAATTTCATTTCATTAATTTTTTCATCTATTTCCTGCCATTCTTCAAGAGGTGTATCAGGAAACTCCAGGTTTTCCAACTTGAAAGAACAGAAGTCAAGAGAACTAATCAAAATTGGAAGAATTTTGGAGTAACCTAGAAAAGTAAGAAAAGCATTAATTTTTAGAAGTATTTGTAAGATTACTATTTTAATACCAAATTTAAAAATCCTACTGAGCAAGGGCATATCTTTTAAAAACCTTTTATTATCCTACAGCTTGATTAGCAGAGAACCTTATAAAAAGCAGTTCCTTAATAAATGTTTAATGAATAAGCATTGCGTAATTGGTGCTTTTATGACTAACAAACTATTTTTTCAATGACAGTTTATATCCTTAATTTCTTGTCCTTTCAGCTGAGAATCAAATGCATTAAACCCAGAAACTATCAACTATAGTTTTCTGTAAAAGACCTTACTTCACTACGTCATTCTTTTAAGAGGACAATGATAATAATCAGCTTCTTCATGATTATGGGATAGTGAATAACAAATGAAAATAGGTTATCATAGTTCTTGAGTCATTTTTTAGGTTATTGATCAGGTTTTCATAAAGTTTATAGTTTTTGCTCTGAACAAAACTTGAGTGTGTATCCTAATGTGGATCCAGCAGACTGATTCACTAGGAGATTATGGCAAAATACCCTTTTTCTTATTCATTTGCAAAATATGAAATGAAAACACTCCCATCTCAAAGTTATATAAAGACAAGTGATTTAAAAGGAAACTTTTTCTTGTCCTTGATGAAAATATTTTCACTGGCTTCCTTCATCAGCAAATTTTGATATTTCAGGAGTATTCAAAATGATCTGCTAATTTCACCACCATTCATAATTTTGATTGCTTCTATTTTAAACCATTTGCTACCTTATTTTTCTCTGCCCATTATTTACAGTCATCCCTCAGTATCTACAGGGGATTGGTTTCAGGACCCCCACGGATACCAAAATCCATGGATTCTCAAGTCCCTTACAGAAAATGATGTGGTATTTGCATATAACCTATGCACATCCTCTTGTATACTTTAAATCACCTCTAGATTACTTATATTACCTAACACAATGCAGATGCTATGTGATATTTATTATACTATATTGTGTTTTTATTTGTATTTTTTTTCAAGTATTTTTGATTCATGGTTGATTGAATCTGAGGATGCAGAACCTGCAGATACAGAGGGTTGATATGGATAAGTATTGTCATTTTATCAATAACTATATTATTGCTGTCATAGAAAATGTAATTGTGTTTCCCCATGTAGCTTTTATAGTGTAGTTTTATATTGAACAATTGTGCCAGTCAATGGCTCAGGGTTACCTGAGACACTTTACTGAGAAGGATTCTTAAGAAACACATGATGCACTGAGCAAAAATGCTTTAATGGATTTGTAATATATTTCATGGGTTTTGGATGATGGAACTTCAGTATCTTTCATGGAAATTTGGGATATTAAGTCACTCTAACTCAGGGGTGGGACAGTGGACAAAACCGAAGTCCAGAATTTGCTAAGGAGTAGAGGTCCTGGTAGCACCAGGATTCTCTTGGGAACCCTAATTCTCTGAAGCAGTACATCTTAAGAATAAAGGTGGAGCAGAAATAGAACAACCCTCAGAAAGCCCAAGGCCAGATTTCATTTCAGCTCAGTCCCTGCTTGGATTAAGGTGATCTGTCCCTGTACTGAATGACCTGCCAGAAGAAAAAGTAAAATTCTTCTTATGAAATATAGTATCATCCCTAAAACTCTTCACACACAATGTCCAACATTCAATCAGAAATAGAAATATGAAAAGAATGGACTCAAAACCAAGACAAAATACAGATAATAAAATACAACTATAGGAGAACCAAATACTATCCGATCACCAGACATGGACTTTAACTGTGACTACAACTTTCAAGTTATTAAATGACAAGATAGAAAATTTCAGCAGAGATAAAAGTTAATAAATTCTAGGACTGAAAAATGTAATAACTAAAATTTTAAAATCAGTGAATGTTTAACAGCAGGTTAAACTAACACACTAAAAGAAAATCACTGGCAAATCAGAATTCTTAGAAAATAAGCTTTAAGGCCCAGCGTAGTGGCTCATGCTTGTAATTCCAGCACTTTGGGAGGCCAAAGTGGGAGGATTGCTTGAGCCTAGGAGTTCAAGACCAAGAGTAGCCTGGGCAACATAATGAGACCCCATCTCAAAAAAAAAAAAAGAAGAAAGAAAAGAAAAGACAACAGGAAGGAAGGGAGGGAGGGAGGGAAGGAAGGAAGGAAGGAAGGAAGGAAGGAAGGAAGGAAGGAAGGAAGGAAAGGAAAGGAAAAGAAAGCAAGCCTTTAAACAAAAAATAATCAGCAGACCCACCACTGTAGAAAATACCAAAGAGATTTCTTCAAGGAAAAAGAAAATTATCCCAGATAGACAAATGCAAATGTAGGAAGGGAGCAATATGAGGATAAAAGGATCTTACTCTACAAATTCACAAAAGGGAAAGACCAGTTATTCTTTGGCCATAAACTCAAGCCCTAAACAAGTAATCACAAAATCAATTTTAAACTTTTTCATGAGCATTTATTTTGTCATATAAATATTATCTTATCCTATGTATTAATTTTAGAAGAATCATATTATGAAAATGTATTATAATACATATATAATTTTCTTCCTATAGAACCTGTGCCTTTTAAACAACTAAATATATTCTAGCCAGGCATAGTGGCATGCACCTGTAGTTCTAGCTACTCAAGAGGCTGAGGCAGGAGGACTGTTTGAACCCAGGAGTTCAAGGCCAGCCAGCCTGGACAATATAGGTAAGCCCTTCCTTTAAAGAATGTATTCTTGAGGTGACAAAAACTAATGGATTGGAAAGACTTTTCCCATTCTCATTTTTAGGTGCTTTATTGCTTAAGTAGAGAAAAACAATTTACTTTTATTTGTTTAATTCTGATTCAGTCTCCTCACCAAACTGTCTTACTGATTTTAATCTTTTATTCCTATAGTTCCAGATTTTCTAAGTATGTAACTATAACATCAGCACAAAGAAATACTTTATATTTTCTTTTCCAATGTTCATATCTGTTATTTTACTTTATTCTACTATTTCATTTTCTAGAACCACTTAAAAAAAAAATAAAAATGTTGCTATCAAGCATCCTCATCTATTTTGTGAGGTTAATTATAAAGTTTTAGTGTTTTTCCATTCATGGTATTACTATTGGTTTTTGATAAGTTGTTATAGTATTATATTTATGTAGTTTTCTTCTAGGGATATTTAATTTAGACTTTTTCTTGGGAATAACTGCTATATTTTAACAAAACAATTGCAGCATCTCTTATATGCTCATACAGTTTTTTCTCTTAATATTTTTATGAAATGTATTATGCTGATCAACTTCCTAATGTTGAATCGCCCATGCATTCCTGGAGTATACCCTACTTGGTTAAAATGTTTTGTTTTTAAGCTTTGCTAAGCTATAATAATTATTATTATTTTATTTAGAATGTTTGCACCTATTGTCATAAATAACAGAAAATTGATGGGTTTATTTGTACTCTATTTATTGTATTTTGATATTATGGTTTTCTGGGTTCATAAACAATTTGGAGGATTTTCCATATTGTTCTAAGGCTTTGAATTATTTAAGAATCTTAAAATTATATGTTCTTTAAAGTTTAAATAAAACTTAGCTATGAAGCTAGGAATAAAAAAGAAAATCAGCCTGGCGTAGTGGCTCACGCCTATAATCACAGCACTTTGGGAGGCCAAGGTGGGTGAATGACTTGAGCCCAAGAGTTTGAGACCAGCCTGGACAACATGACGAAACCCAATCACTACAAAAAAATTAGCCAGGAGTCACAGCATGCGCCTGTAGTCCCAGCTACCTGAGAGGCTGAGGTGGGAGGATCACTTGAGCATGGGAGTTTGAGGTTGCAGTGAGCCATGATCATACCACTATACTCAGGCCTCAGCAACAGAGTGAGACTGTCTCAAAAAAAAAAGAAAGAAAGAAAGAACGGAGAAGGAAGGAAGGAAGGAAGGAAGGAAGGAAGGAAGGAAGGAAGGAANAACGGAGAAGGAAGGAAGGAAGGAAGGAAGGAAGGAAGGAAGGAAGGAAGGAAGGAAGGAAGGAAGGAAGGAAGGGAGGGAGGGAGGGAGGAAGGGAGAGGGAAAAGAAAAGAAAAGAAGAGAAAAACAGCCCATGACATTTGTTCACTTCAGAATGTCAGCCAATTAGCAACAATCCTATTCTAGTTACCACATGCCTGAAAGTTGATCAAGTAACAACAGCCTCACTCCAAATACAAGGTATCCATGGCTGAAAGTAAAATGATCTCTAAATACTCTTGTTTCTTAAAGCTTTTCAGTCTCGGAATTCCATGCTTCCGTGTGAATACCTCTTGCTTTGTTCAGAGAGGTTGTACATTGTATTACAGCTCTCCCCTCCTTACAAGCAAAAAATTACAGCTTTTTTATGGTTATTGTATTTGAATACTGGTATCTTTCTCAGACAAATTGAAAATATGAATATGTGGATAAATATAAATGAATATTGACTATATGAAATAAGAATAATGTCTTGTAAGATTTAAATATGTAAAAAGAACTGAAACACAAACAAAATAACACATAGTATGGGGGAAGCCAAACTAAGAACAAAATAAATTTTGAAGTGTTTGAAATATTCTAAATAATCCTGAGTCAAAAGACAAACCATAATGGAAATTTTAAACTATGTCTTGCCTTTCTGCCCCTGGACACTGCCAAAGAAGCATCATTAAAGTCTCTCTTCTCCCAGCCGTCTTGTCTAAGTCAGAGTCTCCTAAAGAGCCCAGACAGCTGAGGAAGCTCTTCATTGGAGGGCTGAACTTTGAAACAACTGATGAGAGCCTGGAGAGCCATTCTGAGCAATGAGGAACGCTCACGGACTGTGTGGTAATGAGAGATCCAAACACCAAGCGCTCCAAGGGCTTTGAGTTTGTCTCATATGCCACCGTGGAGGAGGCAGATGCAGCCATGAATGCAAGGCCACACAAGGTGGATGGAAGAGTTGTGGAACCAAAGAGAGCTGTCTCAAGAGTAGATTCTCAAAGACCAGGTGCCCACTTAACTGTGAAAAAGATATTTGTGGCCGGGCGCGGTGGCTCAAGCCTGTAATCCCAGCACTTTGGGAGGCCGAGACAGGCGGATCACGAGGTCAGGAGATCGAGACCATCCTGGCTAAGCCGGTGAAACCCCGTCTCTACTAAAAAAAAATACAAAAAACTAGCCGGGCGAGATGGCGGGCGCCTGTAGTCCCAGCTACTCGGGAGGCTGAGGCAGGAGAATGGCGTGAACCCGGGAGGCGGAGCTTGCAGTGAGCTGAGATCCGGCCACTGCACTCCAGCCTGGGCGACAGAGCGAGACTCCGTCTCGAAAAAAAAAAAAAAAAAAAAAAAAATATTTGTTGGTGGCATTAAGACACTGAAGAACATCACCTAAGAGATTATTCTGAACAGTATGGAAAAATTGAAGTGATTGAAATCATGACTGACTGAGGCAGTGGCAAGAAAAGGGGCTTTGCCTTTGTAACCTTTGACGACCGTAACTCTGTGGATAAGACTGTCATTCAGAAATAGCATACTGTGAATGGCCACAACTGTGAAGTTAGGAAAGCCCTGTCAAAGCAAGAGATGGCTAGGGCTTCATCCAGCCAAAGAGGTGGAAGTGGTTCTGGAAACTTTGGTGGTGGTCATGGAGGTGGTTTTGGTGGGAATGACAACTTTGGTCATGGAGGAAACTTCAGTGGTCGTGGGAGCTTTGGTAGCAGCCATGGTGGTGATGGATATGGTGGCAGTGGGGATGGCTATAATGGGTTTGGTAATGATGGTGGTTATGGAGAAGGTGGCCCTGGTTACTGTGGAGGAGGCAGAGGCTATGGAAGTGGTGGACGGGGTTATGGAAGCCAGGGCAGTGGCTATGGTGGGAGTGGCAGCTATGACAGTTATAACAACGGAGGTGGAGGCAGCTTTGGCAGTGGTAGTGGAAGCTATTTTGGAGGTGGTGGAAGCTACAATGATTTTGGCAATTAAAACAATCAGTCTTCAAGTTTTGGACCCATGAAGGAAGGAAACTTTGGAGGCAGAAGTTCTGGCCCCTACGGTGGTGGAGGCCAATACTTTGACAAACCACAAAATCAAGGTGGCTATGGCAGTTCCAGTAGCAGCAGTAGCTATGGCAGTGGCAGAAGATTTTAATTAGGAAACAAAGCTTAGCAGGAGAGGAGATCCAGAGAAGTGACAGGGAAGCTACAGGTTACAACAGATTTGTGAACTCATCTAAGCACAGTGACGGCAGGGCCTAGGTGCTACAAAGAAGACATGTTTTAGACAAATACTGATGAGTATGGGCAAAAAACTTGAGGACTGTATTTGTGACTTAACTGTATAACAGGGTATTTGAGTTTGTGTTCTGTGGAAAGTGTAAAGCATTCCAACAAAGGGTTTTAATGTAGTTTTTTTTTTTTTTTTGGCACCCATGCTGTTGATTGCTAAATGTAATAGTCTAATTGTGATACTGAATAAATGTCTTTAAAAACAAAACAAAACAACTATGTCTTAAGCTAAATAATAAAAAAATATACAAAACATGGGATGCAGCCAAAGCTGGCTTCTTATGACTCAATTCCATTGGGTTTCCCCCTATCTCTATTGTTCTATCTGCTGTTACCCTTTAAAATGTTGGGGATCCATTCTTAGTCCTTACTGATACCTAATGTATATTTTTCCCACAAGGTGATCTCATCAAAATTCATGGCTTTAACTAACACATACACTAATATCTTCCAAAATTTCTTTTTTTTTTTTTTTTAAACAGAGTCTCGCTCTCTCCCCCAGGCTGGGGTGCAATGGTGCAATCTCGGCTCACTGCAACCTCCGCCTCCAGGGTTCAAGCAATTCTCCTGCCCCAGCCTCCTGAACAGCTGGGATTACAGGCATGCACCACCATGCCTGGCTAATTTTTGTTATTTTTAGTAGAGATGGGGTTTCGCCACGTTGGTCAGGCTGGTCTCAAACACCTAACCTCAAGTGATCCACGTGCCTCAGCCTCCCAAAGTGCTGGGATTACAGGTGTGAGCCACCGCGCCTGGCATCTTCCAAAATTTCATCCAAGATTTTTCTCCCACATTCCTAATATGCCTGTTGAACAAGTCCACTTAATTGTGCCACAGCTACTTGAAAGTCAGTACGTCTAATACTAAATACGTAATCTGCCCCCCCATACTTTTCCTTCTCCTCTATTCTCTAATCTTAATAAACTGGATGACCCATTTACAGTGCAAATCAGGAACACAGCCATCCTACAATACTCTCTCTCACACACAGAATTGTGTAGCCTACATTTTAAAAATCTCTCTTATTTTTCTTTCCTCTTCTCCATTCCCATGTCTTAGGATAGGACCTCATCATTTCTCAACTTATTCCTGTAGTAGGCTCCTGTATTAGTCCATTTTCATGCTGCTGCTAAAGACATACCCCAGACTGGGCAATTCACAGAAGAAAGAGGTTTAATGGACTTACAGTTCCACATGGCTGCAGAGGCCTCACAATCATGGCAGAAGGTGAAAGGCATGTCTCACATGGAGGCAGACAAGAGAAGAAAGCTTGTGTAGGGAAACACCCTATTATAAAACCATCAGATCTCATGAGACTTATTCACTACCACGAGAACAGCATGGGAAAGACCTGCCCCCATGATTCAATTACCTCCCACTTGGTACCTCCCACAACACATGGGAACTCAAGATGAGATTTGGTGGGGTGGGTAGGGGGGGACACAGTCAAACCATATCATTCTGTCCCTGGCCCCTCCCAAATCTCATGTCCTCACATTTCAAAACCAACCATGCCTTCCCAACAGTCTCCCCAAAGTCTTAATTCATTTCAGTATTAACTTAAAAGTCCAGTGTGGCGATTCCTCAAGGATCTAGAACTAGAAATATCATTTGACCCAGTCATCCCATTACTAGGTATATACCCAAAGGATTATAAATCATGCTGCTATAAAGACACGTGCACATGTATGTTTATTGTGGCACTATTCACAATAGCAAAGACCTGGAACCAACCCAAATATCCATCAATGATAGACTGGATTAAGAAAATGTGGCACATATACACCATGGAATACTATGCAGCCATAAAAAAGGATGAGTTCATGTCCTTTGTAGGGACATGGATGAAGCTGGAAACCATCATTCTCAGCAAACTATTGCAAGGACAGAAAACCAAACACTGCATGTTCTCACTCATAGATGGGAATTGAACAATGAGAACACTTGGACACAGGGCGGGGAACATCACACACTGGGGCCTGTCGTGGGGTAGCGGGAGGGGGAAGGGATAGTATCAGGAGATATGCCTAATGTAAATGACGAGTTAATGGGTGCAGCACACTAACATGGCACATGTATACATATGTAACAAACCTGCACGTTATGCACAGGTACCCTAGAACTTAAAGTATAATAATAATAAAAAAAAACAGACAAAAAGAAAAGTCCACATTCCAAAGTCTCATCTGAAACAAGACAAGTCCCTTCTGCCTATGAGCCTGTAAAATCAAAAGTAAGTTAGTCACTTCCTAGATACAAAGCAGGTACAGGCATTGGGTAAATACAAGCATTCCAAATGGGAGAAATTGGCCAAAACAAAGGGCCTATAGGCCCCACGCAAGTCCAAAATCTAGCAGGAGTGTCAGTAATTCTTTTTTTTTTTTTTTTTTTTTTTGAAACAGGAGTTCGTGCTTTTTGCCCAGGCTAGAGTGCAATGGCACAATCGTGGCTCACTGCAACCTCCGCCTCCTGGGTTCAAGTGATTCTCCTGCCTCAGCCTCCTGAGTAGCTGCAACTACAGGTGCGTGCCACCATGCCCAGATAATTTTGTATTTTTAGTAGAGATGGAGTTTCACCATGTTAGCCAGGCTGGTCTCAAACTCCTGACCTCAGGTGATCTGCCCACCTCACGCTCCCAAAGTGCTGGGATTACAGGTGTGAGCCAGCATGCTTGACAGCAGTCAAATCTTAAAGGTCCAAAATGATCTTCTTTGACTCCATGTCTCACATCCAGGTCACACCGATGCAAGAGGTAGGCTCCCACGGTCTTGGGCAGCTCCACCCATGTGGTTTTGTAGGGTACAGACTCCCTCCTGGCTGCTTTCATGGGCTGGCAATGAGTGCCTGTGACTTTTCCAGGTGCATGGTGAAAACTGTTGGTGGATCTACCATTCCGAGGTCTGGAGGACAGTGGCCCTCTTCTCACAACTCCACTAGGCTGTGCCCCAGTAGAGACTCTGTGTGGGGTCTCTGATCCCACATTTCCCTTCTGCACTTCCCTAGCCAAGGTTTTCCATGAGGGACCCACCCCTGCAGCAAACTTCTGCCTGGGCATCCAGGCGTTTCCATACCTTCTCTGAAATCTGGGTGGAGGTTCCCAAACCCCAGTTCTTGACTTCTGTACACCCACAGATTCAATACCACATGGAAGCTGCCAAGGCTTGAGGCTTGTACCCTCTGAAGCCACAGCCTGAGCTCTATGTTGGCCCCTTTCAGCCACAGCTGGAGCAGCTGGGACACAGGGCACCAAGTCCCTAGGCTACACACAGCATGGGGACCCTGGGCCCAGCCCACTAAACCATTTTTCCTCCTAGGCCTCAGGGCTTATGATGGGAAGGGCTGCCATGAAGACCTCTGACATGCCCTGAAGACATTTTCCCCATGGTCTGGGGATTAACAGTTGGCTCCTCATTACTTATGCAAATTTCTGCAGCTGGCTTTAATTTCTTCTCAGAAAATGGGATTTTCTTTTCTATCAAATTATCAGGCTGCAAATTTTCCAAACTTTTATGCTCTGTTTCCCTTTTAAAACTGAATGCCTTTAACAGCACCCAAGTCACCTCTTGAAAGCTTTGTTGCTTAGAAATTTCTTCTGCCAGATACCCTAAATCATCTCTCTCAAGTTCAAAGTTTCACGAATTTCTAGGACAGGGGCAAAGTGCTGCCAGTCCCTTTGCTAAAATATAACAAGAGTCACCTTTGCTCCAGTTCCCAAGAAGTTCCTCATCTCCATCTGAGACCACCTCAGCCTGGATTTCATTGTCCATATCATTATTAGCATCTTGTTCGAAGCCATTCAACACGTCTCTAGGGAGTTTCAAACTTTCCCACAAGTTCCTGTCTTCTTCTAAGCCCTCCAAACCATTTCAACCTCTGCCTGTTACCCAGTTCCAAAGTCGCTTCCACATTTTCAGGTATCTTTTCAGCAGCACTCTTCTCTACTGGTACCAATTTACTGCATTAGTCCATTTTCATGCTGCTGATAAAGACATACTGGAGACTGAGTAATCTATATGGGAAAAGGGGTTTGTTGGACTTACAGTTCCATGTGGCTGGGAAGCCTCATAATCATGGTGGAAGGCAAGGAGGAGCAAGTCACATCTTAGGTATATGGCAGCAGGCAAAGAGAGAGCTCGTGCTGGGAAACTCTACCTTATAAAGCCATCAGATCTGGTGAGACTTATTCACTATCATGAGAACAACATGGGAAAGACCTGCCCCCATGATTCAATTATCTCCCACAGGGTCCCTCCCACAACATGTGGAAATTCAAGATGAGATTTGGGTGGGGACACAGCCAAACCATATTCCATATTTCACCATATCAGTGAAAATTAATAGAGAATAGAAAAACAATATAGAAAATCAAGAAAACCAAAAGTTGGTTCTTTGAAAAGATCCACAAAATTGATAAACCTTTAGCTAGTTTGACCAAGAAAAAATTAAGACTCAAATTATTAGAATCAGAAACTTAAAAGGGGCATTACTACCAACTGTGGAGAAATAAAAAGGATTATAAAGTGGATGATTTTTTTAAAACATACAGACAACCAAAACTGGCTCAAGAAAAAAAAAAAAAAGACAATATAAATAGACCTCTTAAAGAGCGGATCAAGTCAATAATCAAAAACCTACCCATGAAGCAAAGCCCAGGCCCAGATGGCTTTACCACTAAATTTTATCAAGCATTCAAAAAGAATTAGCACCAGTTCTTTACAAACTCTTCCAAAATAACAGAAAAGGAGGAAAATCTTCTCAGCCCGTTTCATGAGTCCAGTATTATACTGACACCCAAACCAGATAAAGATATCACAAGAAAGAAAAGCTACAGATAAATATATCATATAACTATAGATGCAAACCCCTCAACCAAATACCTGCAAACCAAACCTAGAAACATATAAAAAGAATTATATACCATGATCAAGTAGGTTATGTTTTTTTGAGACAGTGTCTCCAGAGCTCTGTCACCCAGGCTGGAGTAAAGTGGTGTGACCATACCTCACTGCAGCCTCAAACTCCTGGGCTCAAGGCATCCTCCTGCCTCAGCCTTCTCAGTAGCTATGTAGCTATATACACAGGATCTCACTATGTCGCCCAGGCTGGTCTCAAATTCCTGGCTTCTCGAATTCCTCCTGCCTTGGCCTCCCAAAGCACTGAGATTATAGGCATGACCCATCACTCCCAGACCCAAGTAGGATTTATCCTAGGCAAGGAAGATTGGATTAATATCCAAAAATCAATGTAATATATCCTACTGATACAATAAAAGACAAAAGCCATGAAATTATCTAAATGAATACAGAAAAAGCATTTTTTAGAAATCCCACACCTTTTCATGTAAAGGAATTCAATTAAATAGGAATAGAACAGAATTTCCTAAACCTGATAAAAGGCATCTACGAAAAACCCACAGTTAACACCACACTTAATGGGGAAAGACTCATGCTTTCCCCCTAAGGACAAGAATAAGACAAGAATATCTGCTCCCATGATTTCTGTTCAACATTGTACTAGAGGTTCTTGCCAGGGCTATTAGGCCAGAAAATTAAATACAAGAATCCAGGCCACAGTGGTTCACACCTGTAATCCCAGTACTTTGGGAGGCTGAGATGGGTGGATCACAAGGTCAGGAGTTTGAGACCAGCCTGGTCAACATCTCTACTAAAAATACAAAAATTAGCCTGGCGTGTGGCAGACATCTGTAATCCCAGCTACTGGGGAGGCTAGGGCAGGAGAATCGCTTAAACCCCAGCAGCAGCAGTTGCAGTGAGCCAAGATCGCACCACTGCACACCAGCCTGGGCAACAGAGCAAGACTCTGTCTCAAAAAAAAAAAAAAAAAAAAAAGAATCCAGATTGGCAAGGAACTAGTAAAACCCTCTCTTCACTGTAACATGATCTCATAAAGAGAAAATCCTAAGTCATCCACTAAAAAAACAGAAACTATTAGAATAAATGAGTTCAGCAATATGGCAGGATATAAGATCAATATACAAAATCAATTCTATTTCTATATACTTTAAATGAACAATCTGAAAATGGAACTGAGATTTCGTTCACAACATCATCTAGAATAACATACTCAAAAAATATTTAACAAAAGGAATATAAAACTCAGAAAACTATAAAACATTGATAACAGAAATTGAAAAATATCTAAATAATTGAAAAAAATCCACATTTATGGATTGGAAGATATAACATTGTTAAGATGGCAATGCTCCCCAAACAAATCTACAGATGCAACATAATCCCTCCATCAGAAGCTGATTTCTTCATAGAAATTGATAAGCTGATTATAAACTTCATATAGAATTTCAAGAGACGCAGAATAACCAAAACAATCATGAAAAAGAATAAAGGACTCACATTTCTCAATTTTGAAACTTACTATAAAGCAAGAGTAATCAAGACAATGTGGCACAAGGAAAAACATACACATTAGTGGAATAGGCTTAAGAGTACAAAATAAGCCCAGAGATCTCTGGTTAACAGATTTTTGACAAGGATGCCAAGACTATTAAATGGAGGAAGAATGTTATTTTCAATAAATGGTGCTAGGACAACTGAACATCCACATGCAAAAGAATGAAATTAGAGCCTTATCTCACACAATATATAAAAATTAACCCAAGGCCAGGTGTGGTGGCCTATGCCTCTAATCCCAGCAGTTTGGGAGGCTGAAGTGGGAGGATCGCTTGAACCTGGAAGTTTGAGACCAGCCTGTGCAACATGGTGAGACCCTGTCTCTACAAAAAGTAAAAAAAAATTAGTCGACATTCTACTCAGAGGTTGAGGTGGGAGGATCGCTTGAACCCAGGAGGCTGAGACTTCATTGAGACAAAATCGTGCCACTACACGCCACCCTACATGACAAAGCACGACTCTGTCTCAAAAAAAAAAAAAAAAAAATTAACTCAAAATGGATCAAATACCATTATATAAAAGCAAAACTATAAAACTCTTAGAACAACTAAGCAAAAACCTTCATGACTTTAAATTTAGCAAAGGATTCTTAGATATGACACCAAAAGTACAAACAAAAAAGAAAATAAAATCGGTAAGTTGGATGGACTTCATTGAAATTAAAAACTTTTGTACTTAAAAAGACACTATCGGGATGTCCAGGCGAGTCCCAGGCTGAAGGAGGCGGCTCCAGGCAGCGCCTGAGCGCTGGCGGCAGGCCCAGGCTGCGGCGTGTGTGCGCCGGGAGAAACGATCTTGTAGAAAATTTCAGCTATACCCGTTGGAGTAGAAGCTGAAATAATAGAAGCTGTGTACGATGCATTATGGTATTGAAGAAAATTAACTTTTGTATTAAATATTTGGAATATAAGGAAATAAGGAAAGGTGACTGAAAATGGTGCAGAAGAAAATACAAATCACACGCATAATGGATGAAAGGAACCGACAGGTCACTTTTACAAAGAGAAAGTTTGGATTAATGAAGAAAGCTTATGAACTTAGTGTGCTCTGTGACTGTGCACTTTCAACAGCTCTAACAAACTGTTCCAATATGCTAGCACTGATACGGAGAAAGTTCTTCTCAAGTATACAGAATAGAATTAACCTTATGAAAGCAGAACCAACCCGGGTATTGTCGAGGCTCTGAACAAGAAGGAACACAGAGGGTGCGACAGTTCAGACCCTGATACTTCATATGTGCTAACTCCACATACAGAAAAATATAAAAAAAATTAATGAGGAATTTGATAATATGATGTGGAATCATAGCATCGCACCTGGTTTGCCACCTCAGAACTTTTCAATGTCTGTCACAGTTCCAGTGACCAGCCCCAATGCTTTGTCCTACACTAACCCAGGGAGTTCACTCGTGTCCCCATCTTTGGCAGCCAGCTCAACGTTAACAGATTCAAACATGCTCTCTCCACATCAAACCATATTATAAGACACGTGTCCCATGGAGCTCCTCAGAGACCACCAGGTACTGGCAATGCAAGTGGGAGGTTGGGTACTACAGACCTCACAGTGCCAAATGGAGCTGGAAGCAGCCCAGTGGGGAATGGATTTGTAAACTCAAGAGCTTCTCCAAATTTGATTGGAGCTACGGGTGCAAATAGTTTAGGCAAAGTCACGCCTACAAAGTCTCCCCCTCCACCAGGTGGCGGTAATCTTGGAATGAACAGTAGAAAACCAGACCTTTGAGTTGTCATCCCCTCTTCAAGCAAGGGCATGATGCCTCCTCTAGTAAGTTGAATCTTTCTTCAACTTCATTGTTTAAAACACGTATTTTTTACATAGTCTGTAGCTTCCTTTGGAATTTTCTGTGCCACTGTAGAATCTACACCTATTCCCAATGAATATTTCCATTCAAAATTAGTATTTGAAGAGACAAGACTATTTTAAATACACAAAAATCAGATTATGGAAATTCACTTAATGGTTATTTAAAATTAAAGCTAAATATGAACATGGATGGAACTGGAGGTTAATGTGTGAAGCGAAATAAGCCAGGCATGGAAAGATAGATACTGCATGTCCTCACTCATATGTGGGACCTAAAAAAACTGATCTTGTGGAGATAGAGAATAGAATGATAACAGATGCTGGGAAAGGTGTGTGGGTAGGAGACGGGATAAAGAGAGGTTGATTAGTGGGTAAAAACATACACTTAGATAGAACAAATATACCCCTGTATTCAGTAAGGGAGAAGGGTGACTATAGTTAGCAACATTGTAGATGGAGTATATTTCAAAGTAGCTAGAAGAGAGGACTTAAAATGTTCCCAACACATAGGAGGGATAAATACTCAAGATAATAGATACCCAAATACCCTGACCTTGCTCATTACACATTCTATGAATGTAACAAATACTCACATGTACCCCATTAACATGTAACACACTTTCAATCAATTTTTAAAAAGTAAAATATAGAGAGATTATGTTTAATTTTTTCTTTTACCAGGCTAGAAGCATTAAACATGACTTATTTATTCTCTGTTAAGAAAAAAAAAAAAAAAGGACACTATCAAGAAAATGGAAAGGCACCCACAGAAAAAGATAAACTGTTTAGAATTCACATATCTGAAAAGCGACTTGTATTCAGAACATATTAAGCAGTCTTATAACTCAATAATAAAAAGACAACCTAAATAAAATATGGGCAAAGAATCATTAGAGTGTGTGAAAGGGTGTTTTACATTTATGTTAGACCTAGCTACTAATGGACTCCCAATAAAGGACATTTTTTTAAAAGTATGATATGTAGACCACTGGCATCAGAATCACCTGGGATGCTTGCTAAAATTGCCAGTTTATGGGTATCTCTGTAGATACAGTGTACCAAGAAGACTGGAGGCAGGGCTCAGGAATCTGCATTCTTCACCAAATCCCTAATCACACTAAAGTTTAAGAACCACTTATATAGAATGTTATTTCACAGACTAATATCTCAGATAGGTCTCATTCTGTTTGACATTTTCAAAGAGTTACAGTGTCAGCTGCTGGACATTTGTCTAGAATTCTAACACAAGTGGTAATAGCACACAATAACACACAATATTTATCAATGTTGAACAATGGTATCTGTTCTCTGGTAGTATGAAACCTTGGAAAATTGCTTTTCTTTCTATATATGTTATAAATCAATAGCATAAATCTCAATTTTTGTCTTAGAAAAAAAACATGGCAAAGGACCTGAACAGACATTTCTGCAAAGAAGATATACAAGTGGCTAATAAACCTTTAAAAAATGCTTGACATCAGTAGTCATCAGGAAAACACAAATCAAAACCACGGTGAGATTTTATTTTACACCCACTAGGATGGCCAGAATTTAAAAGTGAGACAGGTTCAAGCAGAGAAAGTGGAACCTTCATACACTGCTGGTAGGAATACAAAATGATGCGGCCTCTTTGAAAACAGTGTGGCAGTCTTCAAAAAGTTAAAGATACAGTTATCAAATGACCAATAATTTCACTCCTGTGCATATATCCAAGGAAAATGAAAACATATTTCTACCAGGAAATGTGTAATAAATGTCTATATCAGCAATATTCATCATAGTCAAAAAGTGGAAACAACCCAAATGCCTACCAACAGATGATATGATGAAATGTGATAGATACATACAACAAAATATTATTAGGCCATAAAAATGAGTGAAGTACTGATAAATGCTAAAACATGAGCGAACATTGAAAACATTATACCAAGTGAGAGAACCCAGTCAAATGATCACACAGTACATGAATTCATTCACATGAAAGTCCAGAACGGGAAAATCTATAGAGACAGAAAGCAAACTTAGGAATGAAGTGACGATGTTGGGAGTAAGAGGGTGAGAGCTAAAGAGTATGGGGTTTCTTTTGAGGCTTATTTTGATGAAAATAATATAAAACTGACAGCGGTAATGGATGCACACGTCTGTGAATATACTAAAAATCATTGAATTATACACTTTAAATAGGTGAATCGTAAAGTATATAAATTATATCTCAAGTGATGCTCAATGCTTTGCTTATTTTGCTTTGTTTTTAAAACTATATGCATGTATTACTTTTATTTTAAATATTAATTGTATTGAAAATAATAATGGTGGAAACATGTTATACCAAGAAATCTAATTATTATGAGTATTTTCTTACCATTGTCCCCATTTATTCTTATTTCATATTCTTTGTAGAGTTTTTGTATGTTTTTGATAATTTCCTCCATGTACTGTCGCTCTGATGGCAACTCCCCCTCCAAACTTTTATGGCGATTAAATATCCCAAGCCCAATATCTGTCCAGTTTTCCTGTAAATGTTTAATAATCTTGAGAGTATCATATTTTGACAGTAGAACATCCCCAGTAAACTCTTCTTTTTTCTCATTCAGCATCTAAAGAGTGAAAGGAAGAGGAAGAGTAGCATATTATCTATCCACTAATGATTTTATCAAGGTCTACCTAATGCTTATTCCCCAGTGACTCCCAATTATTTTGGAGTTGCATATCCTATTATTATTATGCTCCAAAGAGATGGTATATGACATATATCTTATTTTTTAAATTAAAACGAATTTAAACTAATTTTGATACTCTGTGAGATAACCCATAGTTTACCAGGATGAAAATCATTATATTAAATTCTGTGTGGTTAAAAAACAAACAAAAAAAAAGTAGAGATAGGCAATTAAGTCCTATAAAGCTAAGCATGTTTAATTACTATTGGCTTTCGTAAGGTTGTAATATATCTGTTTACATGATCCCCACTAGACTGGGAAAGTGCCTAGAATATACAGGTTGTGTTTTATTCACATTTTGTTTATCTGTCTAAACCCAAGTCCAAGTGCTGAACATGACATATCAATAAACATTTGTGGAAAAATAAGGTACAATTTATATATATAATTGGCATTATTTGTGCTCAGATAATAGAAACATTACCCAGCCTTCAATAAGAGTAATTAGCATGGGGAGACAGTGTAGAAGAGCAATTAGGAGTAAGAACTTTGAAGCCGGAGAGATCTGGACTCAAATTCTGACTCCGCCACTTACCTTTTATAGATAACTTAGGTAAGTTACTTAACATCCTAGGCTTCAATTTCCACATCTGGGACATGAAGATTATAAGACTTGCATCATAGGGCAGCCATGAAGAATAAGTAAGATAATATATGGAAAACACATTTTCAGCTCCTCACAAAGAGTAAGTGCTTAATAAATGAGAGCTATTACTATTCCTAAATTGAAGAAATATGACTTTTTTGTATTTTTTCTATGCATGTCAAAACTGCCAGATAAAAAGTAAAAAAAAAAAAAAGTCACTAAACTAGACATGTTGTATATAGATCAGGAAATATCTTCAATTCTGAGAATATACTGTTCAAGTCATTCCTAAAGAAAAGAAAATGGTTTGTTGGGATCTTATGCAATTTCATTAGGGAATGATTTCGATATTCACTTTGGAAATATTTCAATGTCACATATATTTTCCTTTGTCAGACTACTATAACGTGATGGTAATTTGATCAAGCTCTGACCCCTTATTTTCCAAGCTCTGACCCCTTAAAGATTGTTATTAATGTATAAACAAAATGTGGTATATAAATACAATGGGATATTATTCAACCTCAGAAAGAAAGAAAATTCTGACACTTGCTGCAAAATGGATGAACATTATGCTGAGGGAAATAAGCCAGTCACAAAAGTAAAATACTGTATGATTCCACTTATATGAGATGCCTAGAATCATCAAATTCATAAACAGAAAGTAGAACGAGATTGCCCAGGGGGTACGGGGAGGCAGAAATGGGGACTTACAGTATAATGGGTACAGAATGTCAGTTTGGGGAAAAGAAAAAGTCCTGGAAATGAATGGTGGTGATGGTTGTACAACAATATAAATATATTTAGGGCAACTGAACTGTATGCTTAAAAATTATTAAAACGGTAAATTTTGTGTTATATATATTTTACCACAATAAAAAAAAGATGTTATTAATTTTAAAAGTCCAATTTGTCCTTAAAACAAAAGCCAGATATAGGACAGGCACAAACGTTACTTATGTCTGACAATTAAATAATAGCATTGAACTACCCTCACTTGTAGGGAGCCAAAGGCCCGTGGGACGTGGCCAACTCAGCATTCCACTTGAGGCTATACGATCAAACAGCATTCGTGTCACGAATGCACGAATGCATGATGTGAGCAAACTCACACTGTGCCTGCCACCAAAAGGTTTGCAGAGGGACATCACTCCCTGGCACCGGGCTCTTTGAAGTTATCTATTGAGAAGTCTGGCACCTATTGTTCAAAGGATGCAGTCTTGCAAGCCTGCTGTGAACCAAACAGCAATTACCCAACAATCACTCCCCCTTTCTCCCGTCTCTTTTGCCTAATAAATACAGAGGGCTGTGTAAAGCTCAGGGCCCTTGTCCATTACAGGCAAGGTGCCCCCCGGCCCCTTCTTCCAAATATACTCTTTTGTCTCTTGTCTTTTATTCCCAGGTTCACCCCCCTTTGTTCAGTCCCCCTATGTCTGTGCGGGTTACATAGTAGCATCTGAACACAGGACTTCAAGCACGTGAACGAAGAAGATCTGCTGGAACAGAGAAACTGAAATTGACAAGGCGAATGGGGAAGCCGGGATGAGTCTGCCGGCAGTGGAGATAAGGTCAGTACCCTGAAGAGGTACTGGGAGCAGTGCTTTAAAGAAGTACTGGGAATGGGAAGTTTTCTGAATCAGGATAACACGGAGCAGAATTTGTCTGTTGGAGAAAAACATTATGTGCAGTTGCTGAAAGTTTTATTGAAATGAACTGGTCCTCAGGTTAGTTCTCAGACATTGACTAAGCTGCTGCAGGAGGTTATTACACATAACACATGGTTTCCACAGGCAGGCAGTCTTGATGTGGAAAATTGGGACAGAGCAGGAGAAGGATTAAAACAGGCTCATCAAAAAGGTCTTAAAGTTGATTCTTCAGTTTTCTCCACGTGGAGTTTAGCTCGTACTATACTTCTGCCATTATCTCCTCATTATTCTGCAGGACAGCAGGCTGAATCTAAAAATCTGAAAGAATCTGTTGTCCCACCCACAGTTCCAATTGAAAATAAAAAACAGGAGAGGGAGGATAAAAATTGGCCTATACCACCTCCTCCAGTTGCAGAAACATCTGAAACACCTCCTTTGATAGCAGAAATAGAAACCCCAATACAAAGAATTTTATGCTCTGCTGCCATAGCTGGAGAGCCCTTAGGACCTTGTGCTTTTCCTATTTCCGTAAGGGCTGATCCAAATAATCCACAGCAGGTTATTCATGAACACACTCCCCTAGAGTTTAAGTTGTTAAAGGAATTAAAAGCAAGTGTGGTAAATGATAGCGTACAGAGCCCATTCACCTTAAGATTGCTAGAATCTGTGTTTGGTGCTATGCGTCTTTTACCCTTTGATGTGAAACACTTGGTGCGAACTTGCTTGTCGGCTAGCGCATATCTGACATGGAATTTAAATTGGCAAGAAATGTGTGCAGACCAGGCTAGACAGAACCGTGCTGCTAGAAATGGAGACGTTACAGAGGATATGCTGTTAGGTAATGGTCCTTATTCAGACCTGGAATGTCAAATGGCACTCCCAGATGCCGCTTATCAGCAGCGTGCACAGGCTGCTAAATGTGCCTGGGCCACAATTCCTGAAGAGGGAGTCCCAGTACAATCATTTTTACATATCATGCAAGGGTCACTGGAACCCTATATGCAATTTCTTGCAAGATTACAAGAGGCAGTGAAGCGTTAGATTCCTCATACCGTGGCTGCAGAAATGCTAACCTTAGCTCCAGCTTTTGAGAATGCAAACGCGAACTGTAAATGTGCAATGGCACCAGTGAGGTGTACAAAAAACTTCGGAAATTTTCTCAGACCTTGTCAGGATGCAGGAACTGAGCTTCATTGCTGTGCAATGTTAGTGCAAGCAATGGCTAATTTAGCAGTTGACAAATCTAAAAGGAGCCAAGGGTCAAACCCTAAAATGGAAAAATGTTATAATTGTGGAAAAACTGGACATTTTAAAAAGGAATGCCGCCATATCTCAGGACGGAAAGGACCTTACAACGCAGTGCCCCACCCAACGGAAAAAAACACCAGGACTGTGTGCTCGCTGTAACAAAAGAAATCACTGGGCCAATCAGTGCTGCTCAAAATTTCATCAGAATGGCACCCTACTGCCGGGAAACAAGACATGGGCCTGGCCCCTGGCCCCACAAACAATGAGGGCATTCCCAGTCCAGACCTCAACCCCATTTGAGGGATGGGTTCCTGGAGGCACATTGATTCCCTCACCCCAGGAACACCAGGAAGTGCAGGATTAGAGCTACCCACCAAAGAAAGAATCACATTAGTCAGGGGAGACAAACCTATCAAAGTTCCCACTGGTATTTGGGGACTTTTACAAACAGGATACACAGGACTAATTTTAGGCAAAAGTCGTCTTAATTTGCAAGGCATCACTGTAGTCCTAGGAGTGATTGACTTTGATTATGAAGGAGAAATTCAAGTAGTTTTAATGTCACAAGATCTTTGGGTTTTTGAACCGGGAGATCTTTGCTCAATTACGCTTATTCGTTGCAAATTATACCCTTCTCCACGAAAGGAGAAAGGAGAAAATAAAGGGTTTGGGAGCACAACTACATGAGAAATCTATCACAACCAATAGCCTCTAAATAGACCCACCTGTGGGTACAAATTAAAGGCAAGAAATGTTATGGGCCTATGGATACGGGACCTGATGTATCAGTAACATCTAAAGACAATGGCCCCCATCCTGGCCCTTGCAATTAACTTCTACATCCTTAGTGGGAAAGGAACAGCTCAAAGTGTTCAACAGAGCCCTGAGATTTTACTTTGTCTTGGTCTGGATGAACAGTCGTGTACTTTGCAGCCTTATGTCGCAAATATAGCTATCAATTTATGGGGTCAAAACTTAGTTACACCTTGGGATATGAGACTTACAAATGAAAACTTTGATAACGCAGGATTTAAAGTGCTGAAGAACATGGGATATCAGAATGGAAAAGGTTTAGGAAAATTTCTTCAAGGAAATCCTAACCCAGTATCAGTAACTGCAAAAACAGAAAAGGGCTAGGACGTCAGGATTTCTGATGGGGGTCATTGATATTTCTCCGCCGCCCACTGCCTTACCATTAGAATGGCTCAGTGACAAACCTGTATGGGTGGATCAATGGCTCCTATTTCAGGAGAAGCTGATGCAACTTCAGCAGCTAATAAAAGAACAATGGGACACCGGACACAAAGAGGAGTCAGCCCCTGGAATTCTCCAGTGTTTGTTATTCCAAAAAAGTCCAGAAGATGGCGACTGCTACATGATTTAAGAGCTGTTAATGCAAAAATTAAACCAATGGGTGCCTTACAAAAAAGTTTACCATCTCCAGTGGCTATTCCAAAAGACTGGCCTCTTGTAGTAATAGATCTTAAGGAGTGTTTCTTTACTATACCCTTACACGAGAAGGATAAGCCTCGATTCGCCTTCTGTGTGCCTTCTATTAATCAAAGAGAACCTGTTTCTCATTATCAACGGAGAGTTTTACCCCAAGGCATGATTAACAGTCCTACGATGTCAGCATTTTGTAGGACAGGCATTAAAGGAGCCTCGGAATATGTTTCCTACTGCTTATATCATTCATTTTATGGATGATATTCTTTTGGCCGCTCCTACAGATCAAAATCCTACATCAGTTATTCAGAGGAACAAAGCAGCCTTTGACTAAATAGAATCTCAAAATAGCCCCAGAAAAGGTACAGCTTCCCCATACCAACACTTAGGAACTGTTGTTACGGAGAGAAGTGTATGGCCTCAGAAAGTAGTTCTCCATAAAGACAGGTCACAGACTTTAAATAATTTTCAACAATTATTAGGAGATATTAATTGGCTACGCCTGATGTTAGGTATTGCTACCTATCGACTCACATATCTTTACTAAACCCTGCAAGGAGATTCTTCTTTAAATTCCCTGTGGCAATTAACGAAACAGGCAGAAGCCGAATTACGAATTACGGCTTGTAGAGCAAATGTTACTGCAGACACATGCCACATGGCTACAACCGCAAAAATCTTTGCTTTTGTTTATTCTTTCTACCCCCCACTCTCCAACAGGGCTTTGGGGCCAGTTCATAGACAAGTCTGTAACAGTGACAGAATGGCTCTTTCTACCTCATCAAACAGTCAAAACCTTGCAAATTTATCTTTTTTTAATTACACAAATTGTGACTATGGGCAAGCATAGGTCAAAAATGCTTATGGGATATGATCCTGACAAAATTATTGTTCCTTTACACTCCCAGCAACAAGCCGAAGCTTGGGAAATGTCAACTGCCTGGCAAACTGCTTTTGCAGACTTCGTGGGTGCTATAGATAACCACTGTCAGGCCTCTGAGCCCAAGCTAAGCCATCATATCCCCTGTGACCTGCATATATATCCAGATGGCCTGAAGCAACTAAAGATCTACAAAAGAAGTGAAAACAGCCTTAGCTGATGACATTGTACCATTGTGATTTGTTTCTGCCCCACCCTAACTGATCAATGTACTTTGTAATCTCCCCCACCCTTAAGAACTTTCTTTGTAATCTCCCCCACCCTTAAGGAGGTTCTTTGTAATTCTCCCCACCCTTGAGAATGTACTTTGTGAGATCCACCCCCTGCCCGCAAAACATTGCTCCTAACTCCACCGCCTATCCCAAAACCTATAAGAACTAATGATAATCCCACCACCCTTTGCTGACTCTCTTTTCGGACTCAGCCCAACTGCACCCAGGTGAAATAAACAGCCTTGTTGCTCATACTAAGCCTGTTTGGTGGTCTCTTCACATGGACGCACGTGACAACCACTACCCCTCAGACAAAATTTTACAGTTTTATAAAATCCATTCTTTCATTCTTCCTGTGATTTCTCACCACAAACCTATTCCAGGTGGACAAATTTATTTTACTGATGGCCCTTCCAAAGGTTGTGCTGCTATCTATGGACCAAAACATACTCAAATAATGATGAAATCGGGTTTCAGCTCAACGCTCAGAGCTAATTGCAGTCATTCAGGTTTTGGAGCTCACAGCTTCCGATCCTATCAATGTCGTCTGTGATTCAGCTTATGCTGTAAATGTAGCCAGTCACATAGAAAGTGCTACAATTAAAAGTACACTAGACCCAGAACTGCTGAATTTATTTTTAAGACTTCAACAAGTTATTCACTCTCATGCAGCTCCTTTTCATATTTCTCATATTCGTTCTCACACACAACTTTCTGGGCCACTATCTCTGGGTAATGAAAAGCAGACAAATTGATTGGTTCTGTGTTTCAGCAAACTCGAGTGTCTCATGCGCTGCTGCACCAAAATACTTCTGCCCTTACTTGTATGTTCCATTTATCTCGCAGCCAAGCTAGGGCTATAATACAAACCTGTCCTACTTGCCAGCATGTCTCCCTGGAGAAGGCTGTAACCCACGAGGTTTGGCTCCAAATGAAATTTGGCAAACAGATGTTACACACATAGCAACCTTTGGTAAGCTTACCTATGTTCACGTGACTATAGACACTTATTCTCATATGCCGCATGCTACGTGCCAAACACGTGAGACAGCTGGTCATGTACAGTGACATTGTCTGTCATCAATTGCTCATATGGGGATACCTAACAATTAAAAACTGACAGTGGACCCACTTACACTAGTATGCCTTTCAAAATTTCTTACAGCTTTGGGCTATAACCCACAAAACAGGAATTCCTTATAATCCCAGAGGACAAGGCATTATAGAGCAGTCACATCAAACATTACAATGCATGTTGAAAAGACAAAAAGCGAGTATAAGAGGCAAACTACCACCTCAATCAAAACTACATTTAGCTTTATTTACTTTAAATTTTTTGACTCCTGGTACAAATTATAAGACTCCAGCAGAAAGACATTGGCAAGTGTTAGAGGAAAAGAGGAAAATTTATTCGAAAATGTTATGGAAATCCACAGAAGAAGGAAAATGGAAAGGTCCGGTGGATTTACTGATGTAGGGATGAGGGTATGCTTGTGTTTTTACAGGAGATGGACAAACTGTGTGGGTGCCCTCAAGGTGCGTGCAACCATGGAACGGGAGACTGGAGGAACCCAGGGTGGCCAACCATGGGCCTGGTCCCTCCAGTATGAGCCATGAGCCAGCTGAGCCTGGGTGCAAAGACGGAGAGAAGGCTGACCACAGTCACGATGACATCAATCCTCATAACCTGGGGACAACTCAAGAAAACCACGCAGGCAGCTGAGAAACTACTGGAGCCTCAGGGACAGGCAAAAATCCCTGATTCCATATCCTTGGCCATGTTAGCCATAATGTCCTGTGCAGTATGTTTTCCCTGTGCAGAAGCAAAAACATACTGGGCATATGTTCCCAGTCCCCCAGCAGTACAACCTATACTTTGGAGTGACACTCCTCCTGAGATTTGTCACGATCAGGGAGAGTGGGCTCCAGGACCCCTAACTCCCCCGACGTAGAACAGTTAGACTCTCAGAATAATGTCATTAATTATACCCTCCACTGGAAGGACTTCCTTTGTGTATCACTACAAAGACATCACTCAGCCATAGCTATCTTACAATTCAAGCTCAAACATGGTTGAGTCACTATGGAAAAATTATGTACTTATTAAGTCTTGGTTCTACTAATGTGACTGGTGTGCTAACCAACCATTCCTGGCCCAGTTGCCCTAATTGTGCTGATTATACAGAATAGATTCCATTCAATAGTTCCTACCCGCTTCTGTGGACCCAGTGTCTTGGTCCACTGGTAAGTGGAGACATTGTGGATTGGGGACCTAATGGTCAATTAGACGGAAAAGATAAAAATCAGAAATCATGGCACAAACTTCACTGGCTTTGGCAGCAAGCTTTTAATGCTTCTTCTTTATACAACACCGAGATTCAATCCCAGTCTGCCGCCCAGACTGCTTGGCATGGAGCAGGCTTTAGCCCGCCTCTTCCTCTGGCCTTATCTAGGGAGGAAAGGACCAATTCAAGAGATGATATAGAAGGCAGCGCTCCCATTTATGAATGGCAACATCTGGGTTGGAATATTATCCAGTAATAGCAATAGTAAGCAACACAGTCCCTTTTTTGGCAGCTAGGAAGGACCAGCTCCAGGTACACAATACCCAATTGACCTGCAAATCTTGCCAGTGATATCACTGCATTAATCATAGCACATTGAAAACACATAATCTCTCTACTTCCATAGTTTTTAGGTCGCATCCCTGGGCTATGATTCCTGTTAATCTGTCTGAGCCTGGGGCTGCCACACCTGCTTTGCATTTTGTGAAACTTCTAATTCAGCTTATTCATCATGTCTGTAGAGCCTTAAGCATGATCATTTTTGCTACTGTTTCCTTGATCACCACTCATAACTTCTGTTGTGATGTCCTCTGTAGCTCTGCATAATTCTATTCAAACAGCTCAGTACCTGGAGAACTGGATGCACACAGCCGACCAAGCATGGCTACTTCAGAATAAAATTAACACTGAGTTACAAACTGAAGTGGCGATGTTAAAAATCCACGGTTCTATGGTTAGGGGAACAAGTACAAAGCTTGCAGTTGCAGCAGGAAATGCGTTGTCATTTTAATTACACTCATATTTGTGTAACCAACTTAGAATATAACCACAGCAAGTATCCATGGAACCTTGTGAAAGCCGATTTCCCTGGAGCTTTCACATCCAACATCACCTATAATACTGGTGAATTACAAAACAAAATTCTTGATTTAAATAGGCAAATTCAAGAATTTCAGCCTTCTTTTGAAGACTGGACTGAATTCCAGCAAGGCCTGAAAAGCCTCAACCCTTGGACCTATCTAAAGCACCACCTTAACATCTTACATGTAGTTCTTAGAATAATGTTGTTTTGTCTCTGTCTTCTGTTCATAGTCTGTAAAATCAGATGGACTGCCAATTGGAAAATGAGAGCTGCCCAGCCTGGCTCTACATTCTTTCAATTAATACATAAACAGAAAGGGGGATATGTAGGGAGCCGAAGACTTGTGGGACGTGACCAACTCAGCATTCCACTTGAGGCTATATGATCAAACAGCAAACTTTATCATGAATGCAGGATGTGAGCAAACTCACACTGCGCCTGCCACCAAAAGGTTTGCTGAGGGACATCACTCCCTGGCACCAGGCTCCTTGAAGTTATCTACTGAGAAATCTAGCACCTATTGTTCAGAGGATGCAGTCTTGCAAGCCTGCTGTGAACCAAATGGCCAACTGACAATTACCCAACAATCACTCCCTCTTTCTTGCTATCTCTTTTGCCTAATAAATATGGAGGGCTGTGTAAAGCTCAGGGCCCTTGTCCACTAGAGGCAAGGTGGCCCCTGACCCTTTCTTCCAAATATACTCTTTTGTCTCTTGTCTTTGATTCCCGCATTTGCCCCCCTTCGCTCAGTCCCCCTAGGTCCATGCAGGTTACACTCACTGCCACCCAAGTAGATTTTCCTAATTTCTTTCCTTTTTTTTTTTTCAGTGAGTGTCTGTTTTATAGATGAAGACATACGTCGGGAGAAACAAAGCTTTACAATGTAATATACAGTACAGCTGTCATTTTAAGCTACACATGAAAGCAAAAGTTACTAATTCTTACCCTGCATAAGCAAATATATATTCAAAGAAGAAAAAAGTGTAAAGCTGATATCTACCAAACTTTTTGTGTTCAACATAGAATTTTTTTTTTTTTTTTTTTTACTTTAAATTCGGGGATACATGTGCAGAACGTGCAGGTTTGTTACACAGGTATACGTGTGCCATGGTGGTTTGCTGCACCTATCAACTCATCATCTAGGTTTTAAGTCAAGCATGCATTAGCTATTTGTCCTAATGCCCTCCCTCCCCTTGCCCCTGCACCTCCCAACAGGCCCCAGTGTGTGGTTTTCCCCCTCCCTGTGTCCATGTGTTCTCATTGTTCAACTCCCACTTATGAGTGAGAACATGTGGTGTTTGGTTTTCTGTTCCTGTGTTAGTTTGCTAAGGATGATGGTTTCCAGCTTCATCCATGTCCCTGCAAAGGACATGATCTCATTCCTTTCTATGGCTGCATAGTATTCCATGGTATATATGTACCACATTTTCTTTATCCAGTCTATCACTGATGGGCATCTGGGTTGGTTCCAAGTCTTTCTTGTTGTAAATAGTGCTGCAATAAACATACATGTGCATGTGTCTTTACAGTAGAATGATTTATATTCCTTTGGGTACATATCCAGTATTGGGATTGCTGGGTCAAATGGTATTTCTAGTTCTAGATCCTTGAGGCATCACTACACTGTTTTCCATGATGGTTGAACCAATTTACATTCCCACCAACAGTGTAAAAGCATTCCTATTTCTCCACAGCCTCACCAGCATCTATTGGTTCTTGACTTTTTAATAATTGCCATTCTGACTGGCGTGAGATGTATCTCATTGTGGTTTTGATTTGCATTTCTCTAATTATCAGTGATGTTGAGTTTTTTTTCATGTTTGTTGGCCACATAAATGTCTTCTTTTGAGAACTGTCTGTTCATATCCTTTGCCCACTTTTTGATGGGGTTGTTCTTTTTTTTTTCTTATAAATTTGTTTCCTTATAGATTCTGGATATTAGACCTCTGTCAGATGGATAGATTGCAAAACTTTTCTCCCATTCTGTAGGCTGCCTGTTCACTCTGATGATAGCTTCTTTTGCTGTGGAGAAGCTCTTTAGTTTAATTAGATCCCATTTGTCAATTTTGGTTTTTGTTGCAATTGCTTTTGGCGTTTTCATCATGAAATCTTTGCCCATGCCTATGTCCTGAATGGTATTGCCTAGGTTTTCTGCTAGGGTTTTTATGGTTTTGGATTTTAAAGTCTTTAATCCATCTTGAGTAAATTTTTGTATAAGATGTAAGGAAGGGGTCAAGTTTCAGTTTTCTGCATATGGCTAGCCGGTTTTCCTAGCACCACTTATTAAATAGGGAATCATTTCCCCACTGCCTGTTTTTGTCAGGTTGGTCGAAGATCAGATGGTTGTAGATGTGTGGTGTTATTTCTCGGGTCTCTGTTTTATTCCATTGGTCTATATGTCTGTTTTGGTACCAGTACCATGCTGTTTTGGTTACCGTCATCTTGTAGCATAGTTTGGAGTCAGGTAGCATGATGCCTCCAGCTTTGTTCTTTTTCTTAGGATTGTCTTAGCTATATGGGCTCTTTTTTGGTTCCATATGAAATTTAAAGTAGTTTTCTCTAATTCTGTGAAGAATGTCAATGCTAATTTGATGGAAATAGCATTGAATCTATAAATTACTTTGGGCAGTATGGCCATTTTCACAATCATGATTTTTCTTATCCATGAGGATGGAATGTTTTTCCATTTGTTTGAGTTCTTTCTTATTTCCTTGAGCAGTGTTTTGTAGTTCTCCTTGAAGAGGTCCTTCACATCCCTTATTGGCTGTATTCCTAGGTATTTGATTTTCTTTTTAGCAGTTATGAATGGAAGTTAATTCATTATTTGGCTCTCTGCTTGTATATTGTATATTGTTGGTGTATAGTAATGCTTGTGATTTTTGCACATTGATTTCGTTTCCTGTGATTTTGCTAAAGTTGCTTATCAGCTTAAGGAGATTTGGGGCTGAGACGATGGAGTTTTCTAAACATAGAATCATGTCATCTGCAAACAGACAATTTGACCTCCACTCTTCCTATTTGAATACTCTTTATTTCTTTATCTTCCCTGATTGCTCTGACCAGAACTTCCAGTACTATGTTGAAAAGAAGAAGTGAGAGGGCACCCTTGTCTTTTCAAAGGGAATCTTCCAGCTTTTGCCCATTCAGTATGATATTGGCTGTGGGTTTGTCATAAATAGCTCTTATTTTGAGATATGTTCTATCAATACCTAGTTTATTGAGAGTTTTTAACATAAAGGGATGTTGAATTTTATGAAAGGCCTTTTCTGCATCTATTGAAATAATCATGTGAGTTTTGTCATTGGATCTGTTTATGTGATAGATTCCTCTTATTGATTTGTGTATATTGAATCACCCTTGCATCCCAGGGATAAAGCTGACTTGATCATGGTGGATAAGCTTTTTGATGTGCTGCTGGATTCGGTTTGCCAGTATTTTATTGAGGATTTTCGCATCAACATTCATCAGGGATACTGACCTGAAGTTTTCTTTTTTTGTTGTGTCTCTGCCAGGTTTTGGTATCAGGATGATGCTGGCCTCATAAATGAGTTAGGGAGGAGTCCCTCCTTTTTAATTGTTTGGAATAGTTTCAGAAAAAATGGTAACAGCTCCTCTTTGTACCTCTGGTAGAATTCGGCCGTGAATCTGTGTAGTCCTTGGCGTTTTTTTGGTTGATAGGTTATTAATTACTAAGCAAATGGAAAGCAAAAAAAAGCAGGGGTTGCAATACTAGTCTCTAACAAAATAGACCTTAAACCAACAAAGATCAAAAAAGACAAAGAAGGGCATAACATAACAGTAAAGGGATCAATTCAGTGAAAGAGTTAACTATCCTAAATATGTATGCACCCAACACAGAAGCACCCAGATTCATAAAACAAATTCTGGCCGGGCGCGGTGGCTCAAGCCTGTAATCCCAGCACTTTGGGAGGCCGAGACGGGCGGATCACGAGGTCAGGAGATCGAGACCATCCTGG
>NC_037668.1:186636212-186672697 GCF_003255815.1 Theropithecus gelada
AAAAAAAAAAAAAAAAAAAAAAAAAAAAAAAAAAAAAAAAAAAAAAAATTCTTAGAGACCTACAAAGAGACTTAGACTCCCACAATAGTAGTGGGAGACTTTAACACCCCACTGTCAATATTAGACAGATTGACAAGACAGAAAATTAACAAGGATATTCTGGACTTGAACTCAGCTCTGGATCAAGTAGACCTAGTAGACATCTACAGAACTCTCAACCCCAAATCAACAGAATATACATTCTTCTCAGTGCCACATGGCACTTATTCTAAAATCATCCACATAATCGGAAGTAAAACACTCCTCAGAAAATGCAAAAGAACTGAAATCATAACAAACAGTCTCCCAGACCACAGTGCAATCAAATTAGAACTCAGGATTAAGAAACTCACTCAAAACCATACAACTACATGGAAATTGAACAACCTGCTCCTTAGTGACTCTTGTGTAATAATGAAATTAAGGCAGAAATCAAGAAGTACTTTGAAACCAATGAGAACAAAGAGACAACATATCAGAATCTCTGGGACAAAGCTAAAGCAGTGTTAAGATGGAAATTTATAGCACTAAATGCCCACATCAGAAAGCTAGAAGGATCTCAAATCAACACCCTAACATCACAATTAGAATAACTGGAGAATCAAGAGCAAACAAATCCAAAAGCTAGCAGAAGGCAAGAAATAACTAAGATCAGAGCAGAACTGAGGGAGATAGAGACATGAAAAACCCCTCAAAGAATCAATGATTCCAGGAGCTATTTTTTTGTGTGTGTGAAAAAATTAACAAAATAGACCACTAGCTAGACTAATAAAGAAGAATCAAATAGACACAATAAAAAAATGATAAAGGGGAAATCACCACTGACCCCACAGAAATACAAACTACCATCAGAGAATACTATAAATACCTCTATGCAAATAAACTAGAAAATCTAGAAGAAATGGATAAATTCCTAGACACATCACCCTCCCAAGACGAAACCAGGAAGAAGTCGAATCCCTGAATAGACCAATAACAAATTCCTGATTTCTTTCCTAGCAGCCTAACTTAATTTGACCCACAAATCTGAAATAGAACTGAGAATATTTAAGCTTTTTTTTTTTGAGACAAAGTCTGGCTCTGTCGTCCAGGCTGGACTGCAGTGGTGTGATCTTGGCTCACTGCAACCTCTGCCTCTCGGGTTCACACCATTCTCCTGCCTCAGCCTCTCGAGTAGCTGAGACTACAGGCGCCCACCACCAAGCCCAGCTAATTTTTTGTATTTTTAGTAGAAACGGGGTTTCACCGTGTTCGCCAGGATGGTCTCGATCTCCTGACCTTGTGATCTGCCCACCTCGGCCTCCCAAAGTGCTGGCATTACAGGCGTGAGCCACCGCGCCCAGCCTTAAGTATATTTTTTTTTTTTTTTTTTTTTTTGAGACGGAGTCTTGCTCTGTCACCCAGGCTGGAGTGCAGTGGCCGGATCTCAGCTCACTGCAAGCTCCGCCTCGCAGGTTTACGCCATTCTCCTGTCTCAGCCTCCCGAGTAGCTGGGACTACAGGCGCCCGCCACCTCGCCCGGCTAGTTTTTTGTATTTTTTAGTAGAGACGGGGTTTCACCGTGCTAGCCATGGTCTCGATCTCCTGACCTCGTGATCCGCCCGTCTCGGCCTCCCAAAGTGCTGGGATTACAGGCTTGAGCCACCGCGCCCGGCCTTAAGTATATTTTTTGAAGTCCCTGAGCACTTGCTTTTTTTCTTGTCGTTCATAAAACTTAACATTGCTTTTTTTTTCTTTTTTTTTTTTGAGATGGAGTCTAGCTCTGTTGCCCAGGCTGGAGTGCAGTGTTGCAATCTTGGCTTACTGCAAACTCTGACTCCTTGGTTCAAGTGATTCTCCCGCCTCAGCCTCTGAGTAGCTGGGATTACAGGTGTGAGCCACTGTGCCAGCCCCTAATAGGGCATTTTTAAAGAATGAGATATGGCCAGGCATGGTGGCTCACACCTGTAATCCCAACACTTTGGGAGGCCGAGGTGGGCAGATCACTTCAGGTCAGGAGTCCAAGACCATTCTGGCCAACATGGTGAAACCTTGTCTCTACTAAAAATACAAAAATTAACCGGGCGTGGTGGCACATGCCTGTAATCCCAGCTACTTGGGAAGCTGAGGCAGGAGAATTGCTTGAACTCAGGAGGTGGAGGTTGCAGTAAGCCAAGATCACACTGCGCTCCAGCCTAGGTAACAGACTGAGTGAGACAACGTCTCAAAAAAAAAGAAAAAAGGGGATGAGATGTGACTCAGTTGTAGGTCAGGAATGCCAAGTTTACAACCAGCACTTTGATTGCCAAGCTCTTTATTAAAAAGTCTTACCTTCTGCCACTGTTTGAAGTCTAAAATAACTGAATCAAATACATTTCCGTTATTAGGGGATAAAATGTCTTTTTCACTGAAAGAAGAAGAAAGAAAAAGAGAAAGTTCTCAGAATAAGGCATAAACAAATAAAATCATCAGTTTATACACTAAAGACTAAACAACTAATATATTTCTCCTCAATAAATTTGAAGCATGCCTTCCAGGTCCAGCCCCTCTCCCCACAGGTATTTATCATTAAATTTGTAAACATAAATTCAGATTCTATTCAGACCTGAGCAATCAAGTTACAGGGACATGGACCACAAGAGTGTTTTTTTTAAAGGGTGGTCTCTTGAGTCTTGAGAATTAAAAACCAGATCATTATCAGAAGAATTTCTGTTGAATACAGCTGCCAAAGCAATATATAAATGGAAAGAAAGCCTACACAGTAATTAAGACTCAACATTTAAGCCAGTAATCCCAACTTCTGGTAGGAAACAATTTCCTTTAATGGCTCTAAAGTCTCACAAGGTGAAAGCTATTGATTAATACGTTTCTGAAGCTAAAGAGACAAGAACTATGGCCACCCATGCACGCCTCCTAGCTAAGAATCAACAAACAATAGAAATGGGTACACGGCAGGAGCAGCCAGCTTGGAGACATACCAGCTTCAGCTTCCAGAACTTCCAAATCTACTAATGGGGAAAACTTTAAGGGGGTATGAAAAACTGCAACCATTATTCTCAATTTGAAATGGAAATGGTACCTAACAGACAAAGCATCTTGAAGTTTAAAAAAAAAAAAAAAAAAAAAAACTTAGAAATTATCTAGTCCAGGCCTCAACAAACAAAGCATCTTAAATTTAAACACACAAACAAACAAACAAAAACCTTAGAAATCTTCTAGTCCAGGCTGGGCGTGGTGGCTCATGCCTGTAATCCCAGCACTTTGGGAGGCCTAGGTGGGTGGATCACCTAAGACCGGGAGTTCGAGACCAGCCTGGCTAACATGGTGAAACCCTGTCTCTACTAAAAATACAAAAATTAGCCGGATGTGGTGGCACATGCCTGTAATCCCAGCTACTTGGGAGGCTGAGGTGGGAGAATCGCTTGCACCCAGGAGACGGAGGCAGCAATGAGCCAAGATTGTGCCACTGCATTCCAGCTTGGGCGACAGAATGAGACCCAGTATCAAAAAAAAAAGAAAAGATAAAAAAAAAAAAAAAGAAATCTAGTCCAGACTGCATCCAAAGTATAGATTCCCACTAACCTTGGCTGTGATTTAGCCAAGGTTAACTACTTTATTAGCAGCTTCTTTCATTGTCAGATTTCTCTAATCATTGCAAAGTATGATATCCAATCAAAACCATCTCCCTATAACTGTCACCCATTGGTTTTACGTCTCTGCATATGATTTGCAGATGGATCCAAATACTCAAGTTTGCCAAAGTAATGAAATAAGTTGACTTAATTTCAAAAAGAGAGAAAAGAAAAAGAACTGGACTCAAACAGGGACAGCAGCAGTTAAGCAGGGGGATCAGGATGGACTAGAGAGATACTTAGCACTAGAAACCACAAGACTATTCAAGGTTGTTAGCAGGATTGTGCCTTCACAGGTACTGCTCCCCAAAATCAATGTTAGAGTGATTACAAGGTAAAAGACAGAAGGAGGAACAGAGAGAATTTGACTGAGTTATCAGACATGATATAAGTATAATCAGAAAAACAAGATTCTTGGTGACTCACTTGAAGCTCTCCTGCCATTTGGTAAGTCCTTTCTCAACAATTTTCAATGTCTCCCTTGTAGACTCTTCCATTTCTTCTACCTCTTGTTTAAATTTATTCACTAAGTTTCTCCATTTCTGTGTCAACTTCTGCAACAATGCAAGGTCTTCAGTGTCCTAGATGAAATGCATGGAATCAAATAATATATTCATTTATGTATATAACAAATAGTCATTAACATACACCAGACCATTATTAATATTCTAATACTAGAGAAATTCATAGAAAGTTGATTAAAAAATTGAAAAGTTACACTACTACACAGTTCATTTGATGAGGAATTTTCCATGGTACATAAAGTATTAAGAGACAAGATTTTTTTTTCCTTTGCAACATGAACCCAATTTTTCCATAGGACTATCACAGGGGCAGTGTGGTGTGCTGGACAGAACAGGAACCAAGAAGCCAAACCAAACCAAATGTGAGGTGTAGCTATTACTGGCTGTGCAACCTTATGTAATCTATTTGGAATTAATTTTTTTATACATAAAGACCCTAATATCTATCTCACAGAATTGTCTTAAGAGTTAAGTGAAAAGTGAAATGACTAATGTAAATGCTTTGACTTGGTAGAAACATACTAAATGCCCTCCTTTTCTATCTAGTGTGCTCACTGAATTTTCCCATAAAATTGATAATGCAACTATTTCAAAAAACATAACTATTTACTTTTTTTACTTTAAGCATGAATCAATAGGATCATAACTGTATGAATAACCTTGTAGTGTTATTAAACTTAGATAAATTGCTTCAATTAGAAGGCAAATATAGAGAAATAAGAGCCTTTATTCACCTTCCCTTAGATTTTTCTTTCTGTACACAATAAGCACTAATATAAAACGATATTTTTCAAATCGATAAATTTAACAAAGGCATCTTACAGTCTCAATTCTCACCACTTGGTGTCTTTTTTCCCCCAGAACTGAAGATAATTGACCTTTACCTTGTTTGCCAGCAGTATGATTAAATGCTTAGTGTATTTATTCCAGCCTTTTTCATTAAGGTAAAGTCTTCTAGCCAATATGACTCTATTTCTTTCAATTACCTATAAAAATAATGTACTATAATCAGGAACCTAAAACATTAGCAAACCACTATAATTTATTACAGTGATTTCATATATCAGTTTTTCATCGAATCATTAACTCAACTAAAATTTCTTGTTTAAATCATTAACACGAATTACAAATTCACATTTTCCACTGAACTGGAACCAAACTGAAGTATAGCGTATGGCAAAATTTATCCAAAAATTTGATCTCAAGACCCCTTTATACAAAAAATGTTATCTCAAGACTGCTTTATACTCTCAAGTGCTTTTATTTATATGGAATGCATCTATTGATATTTACTGTATTAGAAATTAAATTAGATTTAAAACATATATTTGTTAATCACTTAAACTTTAACAAACTCATTACATATTCATATAAATAGCATCTTTATTTTTAAAAACTGTGTTAAATTAGTAAAAAGAGTGCTATTGTTTTACATTTTTACAAATCTAATGTTTGCCTTAGAAGAATAGAGCTGGATTCTCATTTGTTTCTGTATTCAATCTGTTAGAATATACCATGTCATGTAGCTGCTAGAAAAATCCACTGCATACTCTTAATAAAAGGATGAGAATGAAAAAGGCAAACGACATTTTAGTATTATAATGAAACTAATTTTGATTTCATGAAGCTCTTAAAAGGGTCTTATGGATGTCCCCCAGGGGGGTCCCTGGGTCATACTTTGAGAACCACTAATATAAGAAATCAACTGCATAGTCATTTAATGAAATACTGTTCTAGACACTGTGGACATAGATATGAACAAAAGAGATAAAGTCCTTATTTTCAGGGAATTGACATTCTAGCTGTCACTTCAGTTAGAAGGGACTCTAGGGATGATCTAACACAAAGCTCATCGATGCAAGGAATTCTACAGAAACCTCTACCAGGGGCCAGCTCTCTACTGTTGAAAAGCTTCTAGTGTGAGGGATCTCACTTTTCTTCTTTTTTCTCCACTGAACATGTCTAGCTCAAATCTGTTTCTTACATCATGTATTTACTGTCATGATTGTTTCCTCTGAAAATGTCAATGTGCCCTTAAAAATTCTGCATCAGAATGGAACACTGTATTCTGGATGAGGTCTGACCATTTCAGAGAAAAATGAGACAATGATCTCCTATTCTCTTTACTTCTAATCTTGTAAAAGTCCAGCATTGTTTTGAGAATCATTTCATACAGTTGCCTTACAGCGAATCCACAGTTATTTCAATGTCACAAATCTTTTTTTTTTTTTTTTAACATGGATTGCTCTTACATTGGGTCTCCTCCTTTAGGTGGCTGCCCTGAGTTTTATTTGTCTTTTGTCTCTGAAGATGGTATATAATGGAAATTGGGAGTTCAGGTTCTGGAGTCAGACTTGCTAGGTTCACCATTTATTAGCTATGTGACCTTAGGCAAATTCTCTCTCTGAGTCCTCATATGAAAAATGTAGGTAATGATAGTACTATTTCATGGGATTACTGTAAGAACTATGCTAATTATTCCCTTAGCAAAATATCTAACAAACAGTAATTGAATAAATAATTGCTGCTTCTTTTTTAAAAATAATATTAATCATGGTAATTATTAATTTTAATCATATTAATAAGACTAATCTATACATTTATCCCTACTAACATTTCATTTGTCTAGAAAGGTCCATCATTCTCAATTGTTGAGATATTTGAATCTCATAAAGTTTTATGGGCAGGAATTTTGTCTCAATTATTTTTGTTTTACCAACCAATACATGGCATAATGTCTGACACATAACACATGCTCAAAGTTTATTTTTAAAAATTAATAGATCCTCAAAAATTACCCTTCATAGTCAAAAAATTAATATATATTTGGTAAAGTCAAACAATATAGAAATATAAAGTAAAATTCAAAATTCCCACCAGCTCACCCAACCCTAAAATTCAACTAACCAAAGGTAATCTGTCTTATTAGTTTGCTGCTCTCCCAGTGAAGATTTTGTGTGTGTGCATATATAAACTATACATAGTTGTTTGTTTGTTTGTTTGTTTGTTTTTGAGACTGATTCTCACTCTGTCGCCCAGGCTGGAGTGCAATGGTGCGATTTCAGCTCACTGCAACTTCTGCCTCCCGGGTTCAAGTGATTCTCCTGCCTCAGCCTCCTGAGTAGCTGGGATTACAAACATGGGCCACCATGCTGGCTAATTTTTGTATTTTTTTTTTTTTAGTAGAGATGGGGTTTCACCATGTAGGCCAGGCTGGTCTCAAACTCCTGACATCAGGCCATCTGCCTGCCTCAGCCTCCCAAAGTGCTGAGGTTACAGGCTTGAGCCACTGCGCTCGGCCACATAGTTTTTTTATATACTCGTGATAGTTTTTATTAAATATTCTCCTATCCTTTTATATTATTCTAAAACTTGCTGTTTCTTTTACTTATCACAGCCAACTTTGCACATACATATATATATCTACAACATTCTTTTAAATGGCTCCCTAGTATTCTACTGTTTGAATAACTATAATTTCCCTTATGATGGATATTTAGATTATTTCAATATTTTTGTAATCACAAGCAATGTTGAAATGAATATCCATATTCTTATTCACTTGTACTAGTATTTCTTAGGAATGGAATGACTTCTTGCCTGTGTGATTGGTTAGTCAAAGACGTACAAATTTAAAATACTGTTAGCCTCTATAAAAATTTCTAAAATGGTTATATCAATATACATGCCCATCAATAGTACATGCAAATGTTCATGTTTATCATCTGTTTATGTTTGCCAATCTGGTAAGCTAAAAATGTTATCTAATTATTCTGTATATTCCATCCTATTGATGATTGGTGAGGTTGAACATATTTTCATATATTTATTAGCTATTTGAATTTCTTACTCTGAATTATCTGTTTATAGTCTGTGCCCGTTGTTTCGCTGGATTATTTTACCTTTAAAATTTATTTATTCGACCACTTTAGTATTAACTGTACAAACATTTTCTCCCAGTTTGTTATTTGCTTTTATTTCTAGTGATTGTCACTGCATGGAAGCTTCAATTTTAAGGTTTCACATCATACTTAGAAAAAGCTTTGGCCGGGCACAGTGGCTCACTCCTGCAATCCCAGCACTTTGGGAGGCCGAGGCAGGCAGATCACAAGGTCAGGAGTTTGAGACCAGCCTGACCAACATGGTGAAACCCCGTCTCTACTAAAAATACAAAAATTAGCTGGGTGTAGGGGCACGTGCCTGTAATCCCAGCTACTTGAGAGGCTGCGGCAGGAGAATCACTTGAACCCGGGAGGCAGAGCTTGTAGTGAGCCGAGATTGTGCCACTGCATTCCAGCCTGGGCAACAGAGCGAGACTCTGTCTCAAAAAAAAAAAAAAAAAAAGAGCTTCCACATTTTTCTCTTTACACACACACACACACACACACACACGTATTTGAGACAGGGTCTCACTCTGTCTCACCTAGGCTGGAGTGCAGTGGTGTGATCTCAGCTCACTGTAGCCTCAACCTCCCAGGCTCAAGAAATCCTCCCACCTCAGCCTCTGGAATAGTTGGGACTACAGGTGTGCACCAACATGCCCAGCTAATGTTTTTGTTTTTGTTTTTTTAAAAAAAAAATGATTGGTGCTTCCAGTTCCAAAATAGTGGCATAAAAGCAAGCTGGCTTCAACCACTCCACCAAAAACAAACAAACAAACAAACAAAAAACTGAAACAAATATACAGCACCAAGATTATCACCAGCAATATTCCAGAACTCAAATATGAAGATGAGACTGTTCCTGGGGCCACAGAGAGGTATAAAAAACTCTGAGCAGATAGCGAAAGAACTGGACTTCCATATCTGCAATGTCCCTCCCTGCTTCTGCCCAGCACAGCACAAAGCACATGGAAAATTTCCCCCAAACTCATGGTTTTTACACTGGAAAAAGTGAGATAAAGATGGACAACAAGCTTCCCCATCATGTTGATTCCTTGGCAGGAGACCCCATCATGTTGATTCCTTGGCAGGAAACCATCACAAGTGCCTGAAGAGATAAATATGCCCAAGGACAGGCAGAGACAAAGGGTAGAGGAAGGACTACCATCCCCAGGCCTGGAAACTTTGCTCTGCAACTCAGCCAAAGGAGACTCCATGTGAGAGAGGCTTATCAGCAGCACCATGCTGTGCAAGGTTCACTCTGCAGATTCTCTGGGCACTAGTCCCTAGCCATCCTTCTCACACTGCAGGGATATTGCCTTTGGAAACTCCCCTATGTGGGAAGGGCAGCACTTCAATCCTTCACTAGAGTTGAGGTGAACCTGGGTTTAAGGCACCATGGAGTGCTGAAAAGGAGGCAGCAACCTTAAGATCTGCTAAGCAAAAGTAGCCAATAAAACATAAAACAAGCCAGACAGAGAAGACTAGAATAACTAACTAACCCTTCAATGCAAAGTAATAGACATACATTCATAAGAAACAAGAGCAAACAGGGAACCAAGATCTCCCCAAATGGACAAAGCAAGGAACAAGTGAGTGACTCTAACACGTGAGCTCTCTGATGAAGAATTCAAAACTACGGTTTTAAGAAAACTCAGTGATCTCCACATTAACCCAGAAAAGCAATTCAGAAATTTATCAGAGAAATGTAACAAAGAGATTGAAATAATAAAAAAATAAAACTACTGGAACTGAGAAATACATTTGCTAAACTGAAAAATTCATCAGAGGTTCTGAACAGCAGACTGCATCAAGAAGAGAAAAGAATCAGTGAACCCAAATATAGGCTACTTGTACACAATCGGAGGAAAAAAAAAGAATAAAAAGAAACAAGAATCGGCCGGGCATGATGGCTCATGCCTATAATCCTCTTGGTTCCCTGACTGGGAAGCAAGGTGATTAATGGATAGTTGAGGCAGCTCCTTAGGTGGCTTTAGCCTGCCCTGTGGAACATCCCTGTGGGGGATTCCAACCAGCCGGAGCAACACAGATCCCAAGAGCACTTCCAGGTAGGCATTTGCCCTGGTGGGATGCCTCACCAGAGCAGTGTGTGGCAGGCTCCCGTGGAGGATCAATGCAGTGGCTGAACACTGGGAAGGAACTGGCACTTGGAGTCTGGACATCTAAAACTTGGTAAGACTAGTCTTGGGAACTTGCCCACTCTATTTGAGTGGAAGCGTGGCCTGATCACCCGTGGCATGCCTTTATCAGCACTTTGGTTTAGTTTTGGTTTTGACTTGGTTTAAATTGCTTGACAGGACTGGTCTTGGTAACTTGCCTACTCCATCTGAGTGGAAGCGTGGCCTTATCACCCACCGTGTGCCTGTACTGGCACTTTGGGTTTTGTTTTTGACTTGACTTGGATTGCTTGATACTTTGGTTTTGGTTTTGACTGGGCTTGGATTTCTTGATACTCTGATTTTAGTTTTGATTATGGTTTGGCGTAACTGTAAAAGTGTGTGTGTGCCCTTTTTACCCATTCTTTGTTTTGTAGTGTGCGTGTGGTGTGAGCGTGGTGTTTTGTCTCCAGGAGACATGGGTCAGGCACAAAGTAAGCCCACCCCACTAGGAACTATGTTGAAAAATTTCAAGAAACGATTTAAGGGAGATTATGGTGTTACTATGGCACCAGGAAAACTTAGAACTTTGTGTGAAATAGACTGGTCAGCATTAGAGGTGGGTTGGCCATCAGAAGGAAGCCTAGACAGGTCCCTTGTTTCAAAAGTATGGCAGAAGGTAACCTGTAAGCCAAGGCACCCAGACTAGTTTCCGTACATAGACAGTTACAGCTAGTTTTAAACCCCCTTCCCCCACAACAGTAGTTAAGAGAACAGCAGCATAAGTGGCTGGCAGAGGTAAGGAAAGACCAGCAGAAAGAGAGAAAAGAGGCAAAGAGAGAGAGGAAAAGACAGAGAGGAAGAGACAGAGAGACAAAGAAGGAGTCAAGAAAAGAGAGAGACAGAGAAAGAGACAGGCAGAAAGAGAGGAAGGGACAGAGGCAAAAGGAAAGTCAGAGAGAGAGAGAAAGACAGAGAGAAAGTCAAAGAGAGAAAGAAAAAGAGAAAGAGAAATATACAAGTAGTTAAGAAAAAAACAGTATACCCTATTCCTTTAAAAGCCAAGGTAAATTTAAAACCTATAATTGATAATTAAAAGTATTCTCAGTAACCCTGTAACACTCTAACACCACTTTGTTGTCAGTGTAAACAAGGGTGTATCCCAAAAGCACTGAGGCCTTCCTATCAAAAATCCTTAACCCAGTAACCCGTGGATGGCCCAGATGCATTCAATCTGTAGTGGCAGCTGCTTTGCTAACAGAAAAAAAAAAAAAAAAAAAAGTCCATCTATACCAATTCTAAGTTAATTTAGACTAAACAAGGCCTTATTAATAGCAAAGGATAATTGAAATCCCAAACTTACAAGGTTTTCAACAAAAGTAAAGTTGCTAAAAGTTAACAGTGTAACATGTATTATAGTATTCTAGTATTCTAATCTTGTGGCCTTAGACAGTCTAGTCCACAGACATAAAGAAAGTTCGCTTTAAAAAAAAAAAAAGAATGGTTACCTTCAAAAAAAAAAAGAAAGAAAAGAAAAGAAAGGGGGAGGTAGAATTTATGTAAAAAGAGTGTTATATAGTAAATTCTTGTCCTGAAATAAATTAACTGGTTGTTTAAAGAAAGAAATGTTTGTAATAAGTCAGAAAGTTGAGACATGTCGAAGAATTGTCTGTGAAAGTTGTAAAAGAAAAAATGTTATAAAAAAATTTTTACGCAAAAAATGTTGTATAATTTAAAAGTAATAAGGTCTTTTGAGTACAATTGAAGAAACAGTTTATGTGCAAGGTGTATAAGAAAAGTAAAATACACCTTTGGTAAAAGGATTATAAGGAGGCATAAGAATGTGGATTTTTACCTACATTAAAAGGTTAAAAAAATTATTGTTTTTAAAGTTTAAGCAAGTTTTAAAACATTAATTATAAAGAAAATTCTGTGTGTAAACATATTAGCTAAAGTTAAAAAGGTATCATCCAGTTTTTCTGTGAACTGGACATTAAAGTAAAAATGCAATAGGTTTTTCTTAAAGCGCCATGCTCTTTAACAAAAATTATAAAAGGTTAAAAAGAGTCTATAAAATCTTACCTTATGGTCAAACATTAAAAATTAGACAAATATGTCTACAAGGTTTTACTAAAATTAAGTTTAACATTAATAACACACTAATATAAAGGTAAAATCAAGTACAAAAATCATACAAAAAGCATTGTTAAATGTAAAATGGTATTTGGCTTTCTTTGGTTTAAAAACTAATAAAAATAGGTGCTAAAAGAAACATTCATTTTACTAGAAGATCATAAAAGTTAAAAACTTAAACGTTGGCAATTAAGACAGCATACCAAGATGCAAATATCTGGTTGAAATGGATCAAATATTCCATCTGCATGTTAAACAAAAGCAATTGTTATGCTTGTGCACTTGGCAGGCCAGAGGCCCAGATTGTCCCCCTTCCACTAAGGTGGTCCTCCAGTTGACCAGGCATGGGCTGCATAGTAACTCTTTTCCAGGATTCTACAGTTTGCAGTAATAAGTCATGCCAAGCTCTCTCTGCTATATCCCAAAGTCCGGCACCCTGCAGGTCAGCCCCCGAGGGCCATCCAGCTTCCATCTCCCAACACTAAGTTCACTTTGTGTCTCTCACAACAGGGAAGAAACTTAGCATTCCTTGGAGACCTGAAGGGATGCGATAAGCTTAAGAATTTTCAAGAGCTTATCAATCGGAGTCAGCCCTTGTTCATCCCCAAGTGGATGTGTGGTGGTATTGTGGTGGACCATTACTGGGCACTTTGCCGAATAACTGGAGTGGCACTTATACTGTAGTCCAATTAGCTATCCCTTTCACCCTGGCATTTCATCAACCAGAGGGAGGAAAAATAAGACATCATAAAGTGACAGAAGCCCCTTATAGGTCTTTCAACTCTCACATCTATTTAGATGCAATTGGAGCCCCGCAAGGAATACCAGATCAATTTAAAGCTTGAAATCAAATAGTTACAGGATTTAAGTCAATATTTTGGTAGATGTCAGTCAGTAAAAATATAAATTAGATAAACTACATCTACTACAACCAACAGCAACAAGCTTTTCATGAGTTAAAAGAAAAACTCAGGTTGGCCCCAGCCCTGGGACTAACTGACCTGACAAAACTTTTTACACTCTATGTGTCAAAAAGAAAAAAAAATGGCAATTGGAGTTTTAACTCAGACTGTAGGACCCTGGCCAAGGCCAGTGGCCTATCTTTCAAAAAACTAGATGGGGTTTCCAAAGGCTGGCCCCCATGTCTAAAGGCCCTGGCAGCAATGGCCCTGTTAGCACAAGAAGCAGATAAGCTAACTCTTAGGCAAAACCTAAACATAAAGTACCCCCATGCTGTGGTGACTTTCATAAATACCAAAGGACATCATTAGCTAACAAATGCTAGATTAACTAGATACCAAAGCTTGCTCTGTGAAAATCCCCACATAACCACTGAAGTTTGCAACACCCTAAACCCCGCCACCTTGCTCCTGGTATCAGAGAGCCCAGTTAAACATAACTGTGTAGAGGTATTGAACTCAGTTTATTCTAGTGGGCCCAACCTCTGAGACCATCCTTAAACATCAGTAGACTGAGGGCTGTACATGGATTGGAGCAGCTTCGCCAACCCCTGCAAAGTGACTCTGAAGAAGACGACAAGTCCTGCTCCAGTCACACCCAGAAGCTGACTGGTCCACGCACAGCCAAAGCATCAGGAAACTCATCGCAGGACTCATTTTCCTTAAAATTTGGACTTGTACAGTAAGGACATCAACTGACCTTCCTCAGACTGAGGACTGTTCCCCGTATATACATCAAGTCACTGAGGTAGGACAAAAGATTGCTACAGTCCTATTATTTTATGGTTATTATAAGTATACCAGAACTCTAAAAGAAACTCGTTTGTATAATGCTATTCTATCCAAGGTATGTAGCCCAGTCTCTAAATGTTATGTTTGTGAAAGAACTGTAATAGGAGATCAATGGCCATAAGAAGCCCGAGAATTAGTGCCTATAGACCCAGTTCCTGATGAATTCCCGGTCCAAAAGAATCACCCTGATCATTTCTAGGTTCTAAAAGTCTCAATTATTAGACAATATTGCATAGCTAAAAAAAGGAAAGAATTCACTCATTCTGTAGGATGACTTAGTTGCTTAGGACAAAAACTGTATAATGGTACCACAAAAACAGTTACATGGTGGAGTTCAAACCATACAGATAAAAATCCATTCAGTAAATTTCCAAAGCTGCAGACCATTTAAGCCCACGCAGAATCCCACCAGGGCTAGATGGCCCCCGACTAGGCCATACTGGATATGTGGACATAGAACCCCCATTAAGCTGCCTGACCAGTGGACAGGTAGTTGTGTTATTGGCACTATTAAACCATCTTTCTTCCTACTGCCCATAAAAACAGGCGAAATCCTGGGCTTCCCTGTCTATGCTTCCCACAAAAAGAAAAGCATAGCTATAAAAAATTGAAAAATAATGAAGAGCCCCCTAAGAGAATCATACAATATTATAGGCCTGCTACTTAGGCACAAGGCAGCTCATAGGGATACCAGACCCCCATTTACGTGCTCAACTGAATCATACAGTTGCAAGCTGTTTTAGGAATCATCACTAATGAAACCAGTCAAGCCTTGACTGTTCTAGCCCAGCAACAAACTCAGATGAGGAATGCTATCTATCAAAATAGACTAGCTCTCAACTACTTGCTAGCAACTGAAGGAAGGGTTTGTGAAAAATTTAATCTTACTAATTGCTGTCTACACATAGATGATCAGGGGCAAGTAGTTGAAGACATAAAGACATAACAAAACTGGCACATGTGCCCGTGCAAGTGTAGCATGTATTTGATCCTAAGGCCTTGTTTAGAAATTTGTTCCCAGCACTAGGAAGATTTAAAACTCTTATAATAGGAGTTATAATAGTAATAGGAACCTGCTTACTGCTCCCTGTTTGCTACCTGTACTTCTTCAAATGATAAAAGCCTCATCGCTACCTTAGTTCACCAGAATGCTTCAGCACAAGTGTACTACACGACTCACTATCAATCTATTGCACAAGAAGACAAAAATAGTGAAAATAAGAGTGAGAACTCCCACTAATAAAAAGGTGAGAGTCTCAAAGGGGGGAAATGAGGGAAGAGAGAGACCCTCTTATATTATTTTATACTCAGAAAAGGAAAGAGAAGCAAAACTAAAGGCAGGTAGCCCAGTGCCTAGGAACCAGACCCAAAACCAGGCCTGGGCCTACCTGACCTAAGCCTGGCAGTTAAAGATCAACCCCTGACCTAGCAACTGTTGTTATCTATAGAATCCAGACATTGTATGGAAGGACACTGTGAAACCTCCCATTCTGTTCTGTTTCACTCTGACCACTGGTGCTCACAGCCCCTGTCACGTACCCCCTGGCTTTCTCAATCAATCACAACCCTCTCACACAGACCCCCTTAGAGTTATGAGCCCTTAAAAGGGACAGAAGTTGAGCACCTGACGAGCTCAGATTTTAAGACGCTAGCCTGCCGATGCTTCCAGCTGATTAAAGTCACTCCCTTCACTATCTCGGTGTCTGAGGGGTTTTGTCCGCGGCTCATCCTGCTACAACCCCAGCACTTTGGGAGGCCAAGGCAGGTGGATCACCTGAGATCAGGAGTTTGAGATCAGCCCGCTAACATGGTGAAACCCCGTTTCTACTAAAAATACAAAAAACAGCCAGGTGTGGTGGCACGTGCCTGTAATCCCAACTACTCAGGAGACTAAGGCAGGATAATCGCTTGAACCCAGGAAGCAGAGGTTGCAGTGAGCTCAGTTTGCACCATTGCACTCCAGCTTGGGCAACAAGAGCAAAACTCCATCCCCCCCGCAAAAAAAAGGAAAGAAAGAAACAAGAATCACTTACAAGATGTAGAAAGTTACCTCAAATGACCAAATCTAAGAATTACTGGTGTTGCAAGAGCAAGGGATGGAAAGTTTATTAAAATAAATTATAGGCCGGGCACGGTGGTTCACACCTGTAATCCCAGCATTTTAGGAGGCCAAGGCGGGTGGATCGCTTGAGGTCAGGAGTTTGAGACCAGCCTGGCCAACATGGTGAAACTCCGTCTCTACTAAAAATACAAAAAAATTCGCTGGGCATGGTGGCATGTGCCTGTAGTCCCAGCTACTCAGAAGACTGGGGCAGGAGAATCACTTGAACCCAGGAGGCAGAGGTTGCAGTGAGCCAAGATCGTGCCACTGCACTCCAGCCTGGGCGTTAGAGCCAGACTCCTTCTCAAAAAACAAAACAAAAAAAGAAATGATAATAGAAAACTTTCAAAAATTTAAGATATGAATGTCCAGTTATAGGAAGGTCTGAGAGCACCAAACAGATGTTACCCAAACAAGACCATCCAAGGCATATGATAATCCAACTCTCAAAGGCCAAGAACAAAAAGATGATCCTAAAAGTAGCAAGAGTACAGAAACAAATAACATGTTAAGGAACTCCAATTTGCCTGGCAACAGACTTCTCAGTGGAAACCATACAGGGCAGGAAGGAAAGAAATGACATTTTCAAAGTGCTGTAAGAAAACAAACAACCAACCAACCCTGCTATCCAAGAATACTATATCTAGCAAAGTTATTCTTTAAATATGAAGGAGAGATAGTATTTCCCAAACACAATCTGAGAGAATTTACCATCAACAGACCTCTCTTATAAGAAATGCTAATGGGAGTTATTCAATCTAAAAGAAAAAACACCAATATGTAAAAAAAACTTTGAAGATATAAAACCCACTGGTAAAATGATCGACACAGACGAATCTAGAATATGCTAATACTGTAACTGTGGTGTGCAATCCACTCATAACTCTAGTATGAAGCCTAAAAGACAAATCTATCAAAAACAATAATAGCTACAGCAACTAGTTAAGAGATGGGTAATGTATAAATATGTAAATGTAAATAACTAAAAGTCAAAATATTGAGGAAGATAGAGTTAAAGTGTATTTTTTTCATTTTTTATTTGCTTCTATTCTTTTTTGTAATCTAAGATGAATTGTCATCTCTTTTTAAAAAAAAAAACCTGTTATATCTATACAATGTTTTTTGTAAGCTTCATGGTAACCACAATGCAAAAACCTATAATAGATTCACTTAAAAAAAGGCAACAAATTAAAACATACTATCAGAGATAATCACTTAATCACAAAGGAAAACAGTAAGAAAGGAAAAGAGGAGTTATAAAACAAGATAAAAAGCAACAAAATGGGAGTAGTAAATCCTTACTTATCAATAATAACACTGAATGTAAATGAACTCAATTATCCAATTAAAAGGCACAGAATGGCTGAATGGATAAAGAAACAAGACCCAAGAATATCTGTCTACACAAAATCCACTCAACTATAATAACACATACATACTGAAAGTTAATAGGTAGAAAAAGATATTCCATGCAATTGGTAACCAAATAGAGCAGGAGTAGCTGTACTTATATCAGATAAAATAAGTTACAAATCAAAGTCTGTAAAAAAAAAGGTTACTATATAATTATAAAGGATTCAATTCAGCAAAAAGACATAACAATTATAAAGAAGATGTAACAATTATACACCCAACACTGGAGCTCCAAACTATATAAAGCAAATATTAACAGATACAAAGGGAGAGATGGCTAGGCACACTGGCTCATGCCTGTAATCCCAGCACTTTGGGAGACTGAGGTGGGCAGATTACTTGAGGTCAGGAGTTCACGACCAGCCTGGCCAACATGGTGAAACTCTGTCTCTACTAAAAATACAAAAATTAGCCAGGCGTGGTGGCAGGCACGTGTAATCCCAGTTGCTAGGGAGACTGAGGCAGGAGAATTATTTGAACCCAGGAGGCGGAGATTGCAGTGAGCGAAGACTGTACCACTGCACTCCAGCCTGGGAAATGGAGTGAGACTTCATCTCAAAGAAAAAAAAAAGGGAGAGACAAAATGTAATATAATAATAGTAAAGGATTTTAACACCCTTTTCAGTAATGGACAGACAAGAAATCAACAAAAAAAAATGGAGTTAAACTACACACTGGACCTAATAGGCCTAACTGACATTTACAGAACATTTCACCCATCTGTTAAGGAATATACATTCTTTTTGTCAGCACATGAAACATTCTCTAGAATATTCCATATCTTTGGCCACAAAACAAGTCTGAAGAAATTCAAAAAGTAGAAATCATATCAAGTATTTTTTCTGACCACAATGATGGAATAAAACTTGAAATCGATAACAGGAGGAATCTTGGATACTTCATAAACACATGGAAATTAAACAACATTTTCTGGAATGACCAATGGTCAATGTAGAAATCAAGAACAAAATGAAAAATTGTCTTGAAATAAATGAAAATGTAAATCCAGCATACAAAAATCTATGGGATACAGTAAAGGCAGTATGAAGAGATTAAGTTTATAACAATAAATTCCTATATCAAAATGATAGAAAGATGGGAAATAATCTAACAATGCACCTCAAGGAACTAGAAAAGCAAGAACAAACCAAACCTAAAATTAGTAGAAGGAAAGAAATAATACAGAAAACAGCAAAAACAAATAAAATTGAGATAATAAATACAAAGAATCAATGAAATGAGAAGTTGGTGGGTTTTTTTTTTTTGTTTTTTTTTTTTATGGAATTTCGTTCTTTTGCCCAGGCTGGAGTGCAATGGCGCAATCTTGGCTCACTGCAACCTCTGCCTCCCAGATTCAAGTGATTCTCCTGCCTCAGCTTCCCAAGTAGCTGGGATTACAGGGGCCTGCCACCATGCCTGGCTAATTTTTGTATTTTTAGTAGAGATGGGATTTTACCNAAAAACAAATAAAATTGAGATAATAAATACAAAGAATCAATGAAATGAGAAGTTGGTGGGTTTTTTTTTTTGTTTTTTTTTTTATGGAATTTCGTTCTTTTGTCCAGGCTGGAGTGCAATGGCGCAATCTTGGCTCACTGCAACCTCTGCCTCCCAGATTCAAGTGATTCTCCTGCCTCAGCTTCCCAAGTAGCTGGGATTACAGGGGCCTGCCACCATGCCTGGCTAATTTTTTTGTATTTTTAGTAGAAACAGAGTTTTACCATGTTGGCCAGGCTGGTCTCGAACTCCTGACCTCAGGTGATCCACCTACCCTGACCTCCCAAAGTGCTAGGATAACAGGCGTGAGCCACTGCGCCCAGCTGAAAAGTTGGTTTTTTGAAAAGATAAGCAAAATCAATAAAGCTTTAGCTAGACTAAATAAGAAAAAAGATAAAGGGCCAGGCACGGTGGCCCACACCTGTAATCCCAATTTTTGCAGGCCGAGGCGTGTGGATCACTTGAGGCCAAGAGTTTAAGACCACCCTGGCCAACATGGTAAAATCCCATCTCTACTAAAAATACAAAAATTAGCCAGGCATGGTGGCACACACCTGTATGCCCAGCTACTCAGGAGGCTGAGGCACAAGAATCACTTGAACCCAGGAGGCAGAGGCTGCAGTGAGCTGAGATCACATCACCCCACTACACTACAGCCTGGGTGACAGAGTGAGACTCTATCTCAAAAAAAAAAAAAAAAAGAATAAAGAAGGAAGGAAGGGAGGGAGGGAGGGAGGGATGGAGGAAGGAAGGATACCCAAATAAAATAAGAAATGAAAAAGGAGATGTAACAACTGAGACCACAGGAATACAAAGAAACATTAGAGACTTATAAACAACTACACATGAATAAATTGGAAAACCTAGGGCTAGACATGGTGGCTCATGCCTGTAATCCCAGCACCTTGGGAGGCTGAGGCCGGCAGATCACTTGAGGTCAGGAGTTCAAGACCAGCCTGGCTAACATAGTGAAACCCTGTCTCTACTAAAAATACAAAAATTCATCAGGTGTGGTGGCGGGCACCTGTAATCCCAGCAACTCAGGAGGCTGAGACATGAGAATTGCTTGAACCTGGGAAATGGAGGTTGCAGTGAGCCAAGATTGTGCCACTGCACTCCAGACTGGGGGAAAATGGAAAAAAAAGAAAAGAAAAAAGAAAAGAAGAAAACCTCAATATACCAATAACAAGTAATACGATCCGATCAAAGCCATAACACAAAGTCTCCCATCAAAGAAAATCCCAGGACCTAATGGCTTCATAGTTGAATTCCACCAAATACTTGAAGAAGAACTAATATCAATTCAACATAAACCCTTCAAAAAATTTGAACAGGAAGGAATACTTCCAAACTCATGAGGCATCACCCTGATATCAAAACCAGACAACAGCACAATGAAAAAAAGAAAACTACAGGCCAATATCATGGATGAACATAGATGTAAAAATCCTTAACAAAATATAAGCAAACCAAATTCAACAACATGTTTAAGAAGATCACTCACCATGATCAAGTGGGATTCATCTCAGGGATATGAGGATGGTTCAACATGTGCACATCAACAAATGTGATACATCACATTAACAGAACCAAGAACAAGAAGCACAGCATCATTTCAATAGAAGCTGAAAAAGCACTTGATAACAATCATCCCTTTATGATAAAAAAAAACCCTCATCAAATTTAGTATAGAAGAAACATACCTCAAAATAAAAGAAAGCCATATATGGCAAACCCACAGTTAACACTGTACTGAATGGGGAAAAATTAAAGGCCTTTCCTTTAAGATCTAGAACAAGACAAGGATGCCCATTTTCACCACTTTTATTCCTGGAAGTCCCGGGCACAGCAATTAGGCAAGAGAAAGAAATAACAGGTGTGCAAATTGAAAATAAAGAAATCAAATTAGCCTTATTCACAAAAGAGATAATCTTATACTTTAAAAAAACCTAAAGACTCCACCAAAAAAGCTGTTAGAACTGAAAAACAAATTCAATAAATTTCAAGGATACAAAATCAACATACAAAAATCAGTAGGATTTATATATACCAACTGCAAACACTCTAGAGATGAAATCAAGAAGGCAGTTTTATTTAAAATAGCCATAAAAAATATAAAATACCTAAATTTGGAAAAGAAGTAAAAGATCTATACAAGGAACACTATAAAACTCTGATTTTAAAAAAGACATAAAAAATGGAAATATATTCCATGCTCATGGATTGGAAGAACTAATATTGTTAAATGGCAATACGACCCAAAGAAATTTGCAGATTCAATGCAAGTCCTCTTAAAATACCAATGACATTCTTCACAGAATTTTTTTTAAACCCTAAAATCTATATGGAACCACAAAAGGCCCCAAATAACCAAAGCAATCCTGTGCAAAAAGAACAAAGCAGGAGGCATCACACTACCTGACTTCAAAATTTACTACAAAGCCATAGTAAACAAATTGGCATGGTAATGGCATAAAAGCAGACATACAGACCAATGCAACAATAAAACTAGACCCTCTATTTCTCACCATATACAAAAATTGAAGCAAAATGGATTAAAGACTTAAATCTAAGACCTGAAACTAAAACTCCTTGAAGAAAACATTGAGGAAAACACTCTAGGACGTTGGTTTGGGCAAAGATTTTCCATGTAAGACCTCAAAAGCACAGGCAACCAAAGCAAAAAGAAAGAAAAAGCAATTACATCAAGCTACAAACCTTCTGCACAGTAAAGGAAACAATCAACAAAGTGAAGAGAAAACCCACAGAGATAGAGAAAATATTTGCAAACTACCCATCTGACAAGGGAGTTACAACCAGAATTTATAAGGAGCTCAAACAACTCAATAACAACAACAAAAAAGGCGATAATCTGATTTTAAAATGGGCAAAAGATGTGAATAGATATTTCTCCAAAGAAGACATACAAATGGCCAACAGGTATGTGAAAAAATGCTCAACATCAGTAATCATCAAAGAAATGCAAATCAAAACTATGATGAGATATCATCTCACCCCAGTTAAAATGGATTGTATTAAAAAAAAAAAAGGCAACACAGGCCTGCAAAGATGTGGAGAAAGGAGAACTATTCTATAAAAGGTCCGTATATATAAGGAAGTTTCCAAATGTTGAAGGAGCTGAGAAACCAAAAACCAAGGCAGACAAATTCAGTTTGTGGGTAAAGGGTGTTTTATTGGGGAAACTAACAGAAGCATGGTCTTGGGGAGCCACAAAACAGGTAGATCTCTGCACTGTTACTCCCCAGGCTCAAGGCTTATATACCATAAAGAAAGGGTATGCTTGTTTTGTGCAATACGAAAGCAACCCTCCAGAACAGGCAAGAATGCTGTAAGCATCATAGCCTTATAATTTGTGTGATAACATCAAGGTTGCTTTGTTCTTACACTGAGAAAAGTAAATAGAAATCAGGAGGCATTCACTTGACTGGGGCTAATCAGAAGTCAACATGGCACATTAGCATTCAACATGCAGTCACTTTTGTCTCCACTTGTACACTGTTGGTGGGAATGTAAATTAGTATAGCCACTGTGGAGAACATTATGGAGATTCCTCAAAAAACTAAAACTAGAACTACCATATAATCCAGCAATTAATTCCACTACTGGGTACATATCCCAAAGAAAGAAAATCAATATATCAAAAGATACCAGCACTCTTCACAATACCCAATATATGGAATCAACCTAAGTGCCCACCAACAAATGAATGAATAAAGAAAACACAGTATATAAACCCAATGCAATATTATTCAGCCACTGAAAAAGAATAAAATCCTATCATTTGCAGCCACATGGATGAAACTGAGGTCATTTTGTTAAGTGAAATAAGCCATGTCACAGAAAGACAAATATTGCAAGTACCCACATGTGGGAGCTAAAAGAGTGAATCACATGAAGATAGAGAGTAGAGTCATGGTTACCAGGGGCCAGGAAGGGTAGGAGAGAGAGAAGATAAAGAGAGGTTGATTAATGTGTACAAGAATACGATTTAACAGAAGAAATAAGTCCTAGTGTTAGATAGGTAGACTGACTATAGTTTACAACAATCTATTGCACATTCTAAAATAGCTAGAGAAGGGTAAATCGAATGTATCTACCATAAAGAAAAGACAAATATTTTAGATGATATCTATCCTAAGTACACATATTTGATCTTTACAAATTATATGAATGCATTAAATTCTAAGATGTACCCTGGAGAGGAAAGAAAGTACATTAATGATTACGTAAGTTGAATGGGTTGCGGGTAATGAGAAGCGACTGCTAAAATGTATGGAGTTTCTTTTGAGGGTGATGAAGAAGTTTTCAGATTGGTTGTGGTGATGGTTTCACAGTTCTGTGAACATGCTAAAAAACATATAATTTTACACTTTAATTGGGTGAATTATTTACTAAAGCTACTATTTTTTTGAAAATTCTCATGTAATTTCTTCTGTTTATAATTACATTGTTTTTAACATTTAATTATTCCCTTCTGGGATTTACTTTTTAGGTATCTTTTTAATGAAGTAGGGATCTAAATTTGTTTTGTTTTGTTTTTTGAGATGAAGTCTCGCTCTGTTGCCCAGGCTGGAGTGCAATGGTGCGACCTCGGCTCACTGCAACCTCCACCTCCCGGGTTCAAGTGATTCTCGTGCCTCAGCCTCCCGAGTAGATGGGATTACAGGCACCTGCCAACACGCCCAGTGAACTTTTGTATTTTTAGTAGAGACTGGGTTTCACCACGTTGGCCAGACTGGTCTCGAGCTCCTGACCTCAAGTGATTCACTTGCCTTGGCTTCCCAAAGTGCTGGGATTATAGACATTGGCCATCACGCCCACCCGAGATCTAAATTTTTTAACAATTGAATAATTTATTGTGCCAACCCAATCTGAATATCCCATATTTAGGTGAGTCTATTTCTGACTTTTCTATTCTGTTCTGTTATATTTATCTATTCTAACACAAGTAACACATTTTCTCAGTTACTTTGACTTTATAATACATTTTGATGTCTAAAAGTACAAGCTATTTTTATTAACCTTCTTTTAAAATGTTTTCTTATTCTCATATTCAGATTCTTCCAAATGGGTTTTATAATCAACTTGCCAATTGCTAAAAACAAAATTGTTATTGAGATTTTCAGTGGAATTATATCAAATTTAAAGATTAATTTGGAGAGAACTGACATCTATTGATTATTGTTCTCAACCAGTGATATGCTGTACAGCTCTCCTTCTAGTTTTCAAGGTCTTTAGTATGGTTTTAGCATTTTCAAGATATGGGTATTATCCCTTTTATAAAATTTATTCCCTCTTTGCATTTCTAATGCTTATTATTGGTATATAGGTAACATGTTGGGGTTTTTTTGTATTTATCTTGTATTCATCAACCTTATTAAAGGCTAAATAATTCAAATAATGTTTAAATTTATTTTTTTCTGGGTAGAAAATTGCATTATTTGCCCAATGTTTGTTAAAAAATCATATATTTATCTTATATTCGCAACATTATTAAAGGCTAATTAATTCAAATAATATTTAAATTTAACTTTGCTGGGTAGATAATTGCATTATCAGGAAATAATAGTGATTTTGACCTAATGAGATACCATCTCACACCAGTCAGAACGGCCATTATTAAAAAGTAAAAAATAAAAACAGATGTTGGTGAGGATGCAGAGAAAAGGGAACACTTATATACTGTTGGTGGGGATGTAAATTAGTTCAACGCTATGGAAAACAGTATGGAGATTTCTCAAAGAACTAAATATGAAACTACCATTTGACCCAGCAATCCCACTAGTGGTTATATACCCAAAGGAAAAGAAATCATTTAATCAAAAAGACACCTGCACTTATATGTTTATTCCAGCACTATTTTTAATAGCAAAGTCATGGAATCAACCAAAATGTCCTTCAATGATTAATTGGATAAAGAAAATGTGGTATATACCATGGAATATTATGCAGCCATAAAAGAGAATGAAACTATGTGCTTTGCAGAACATGGATGGAGCTGGAGGCCATTATCTTAAGTGAAAAAACTCAGAAACAGAAAATCAAATACTGCATGTTCTCACTAGTAAGTGGGAACTAAACAATGGGTATACATGGATACAGGATGAAAATAATAGACACTGGTGACTCCAAAAGTGGGGAGGGTAGGAAAGGACCAACAGTTGACAATTTATGTATCGGATACAATGTTCACTATTTGGGTGATGGGCTCACTGGGAGCCCAAACCTTATGATTTACATAATATATCCATGTAGCTATCCTGCAAATGTACCCCTGAATCTAAAATAAAATTCAAAATTAATTAATTAATAAAATAAATATAAACAGTTAATGTGGATATGTTTATTACCTTGATTGTCATGAGGGTATCATGAGTGTATGTAAATGTTCAGTGTCAAACTGAATATATTAAACGTGTGGATTTGTTTTTTCTGTATATCAATTGTACTTCAATAAAGGTGTTAAAAACAATATAATATGTTAATAAAGTAAAAGGAAATCAAGATGTAGTAATCTCAATTGACACAGAAAATATCTTTGACTAAATACACCACCTATTTATGATTAAACTCTAAACAAATGAAAAATTGAAGGGAACTTCCACAACCCAATAAAGGGTATGTATGAAAGCCTACAGTAAATGTTGTACTTAATGGTGAAAGCAGAATGGCTTCCCCGTAAGACTGAGAACAGGAATATTCACTTTTACCACTTCTATTCAACAATGTACTGGGGATTTTTGCTAAAGAAATCAGTGGGAAAAACTTTTTTAAAGAGATTTTGCTGCTTCCTATAAGTAGTTATATCTCTCGATTTTATTTGCTGAATTAAGGCCTCCGGTGACAGCAGAAATCCTTTCTCCTCTCTTGAATGGAAATGCCTCTAGCATGTCCCCAGTAATGATCTAGATTTCTAATAACTACCTCTAGTAAGTAAATGAACTTTCCTAAATAAACAAGTCTTGATTACACCATCTAGTGTATTAGCTTTCTCTCCAGCTTTAGGACACTTGACAGGGATGCCTTCTACATTTTCTTCCAAATAACTGACAAATTACTACATGTGGCAGGGTTAATACAGAGCTCCAATCAGATGTATTAATGCATTAATGCAGTATATCTCCATGGAGAACCCTGTGACCTGCCACCAGTAGACCAGTGAACCAATTTAACTGAACTCATTTTTTAATATTTGAGGATCAAAATTCACTGTACCTAGAAGTCCCAGTTGTCAGAATAGGCAACCAACAAGTAAACATTTTAGAAATATTGTGTGACTTTGCTATTTCCCTAAAGTATTACTATAATGGCCCACAAGGTACCATATTTCAATTCATTTGTCATCTTGTGTACCAAGGTAACAGAATCAGGCACAGTGGCTCATGCATGTAATCCCAGCACTTTGAGAGGTTGAGGCAGGAGGATGATTTAAGCCTACGAGTTCAAGACTAGCCAGGGCAACACAGAGAAATCCCATCTCTACAAAAAATAAAAAATTAGCCAGAAGTGGTGGTGCACACCTCTAGTCCCAGCTACTCAAGAGGCTGAGGTGGGAGAATTGCTTGAGCCCAGGAGGTTGAGGCTACAGTGAGTTGTGATTGGACCACTTACCACTACACTCCAGCCTGGGCAATAGAGTGAGACCCTGTTTTTTTTTTTTTTTAAAAGAATCAGAGTGTGATATCCAGTGATCCAAATATGGTCACCTTGTATGAAATGATAAGAACCACCTTTCCTACTTTATTATTAGTATAAATTGAAGTTGAAAATTTTAAACATGTTCCCAAACAACAGAAAAAGAACACTTGTTCATATTTCATAGATTCTGGCCTTAAAAAAAAAAAAGACCCCTTAATCGTGTAACAGCTAGGTACCTAACAAATGCAAGAATAAAAAGAAGAAATCAACCTTTCCTTTTCAAAGCCCACAAAAGTTACATTATACATCAATAAATATACATCCTCATTTTTTTGAGTCTTTGTCTAGATTATTGAAAACAGCAAAATGGGCCAGGCATAGTAGCTCATGCCTGTAATTCCAGCTACTCGGGAGGCTGAGGAGGGAGAATTGCTTGAACCCAAGAGGCAGAAGTTGCCGTGAGCCGAGATCACACCACTGCACTCTAGCCTAGGCAACAGAGTGAGTAAGACTCTGTTTAAAAAAACAAAAACAAATTTTAAAACTGTAGAATGTATCTTTAGTCAAAAAAGAAGTGTGAGTTGTGAATCCAGATGAACTAACCTTTAGGGCCAATTCATATGTGGCTGAGCTCCAGATATCTCTTTCTGCCATTAACTGTTTCATATCATTCTCCATCCTTTCTCTTTGTAATGTATATAAGTCATGATATTCTTCTACCATTCTATAAAAACAATTAAGAAACAGCTTCATTTAATTTATACTAACAATATAGACACATATATAATACTATGCAGCCATAAAAAAGGATGAGTTCATGTCCTTTGCAGGGACATGGATGAAGCTGGAAACCATCATTCTTAGCAAACTAACACAAGAACAGAAAACCAAATACCGCATGTTCTCATTCATCAGTGGGAGTTGAACAATGTAAACACATGGACACGGGAAGGGGAACATCACATATTGGGCCTGTTGGGGGTTGGGAGGCAAGGAGGGAGAACATTAGGACAAATACCTAATGCATGTGTGTAGGGAGACCCCCTGAAACTATTGCTATGGAATAAAAGATGAAATGCTCCTGATTATTGTAAATACAAAATTGCATGCAGGATTGTGTAAAGACAATGCCAGGTTGGACTGCCAGAATGAGCCAACAGCGCGTGATGTGCTTCCCCCTGCAGAGAGCCTATGAATAGATGTGCAGTGCAGTCAGGGAGGTTTCACATCACCAAGATTCCTATCCCAGAAAAGCAGATGTTCATAGTTCTGGGAATGGAATGTCACCCTTGTGGAGAGCCTATAAACGGATGCATGGGGGTCGCCTGTCCATATGGATAAGATAGGGCTACAAACGCCCTCATCTTGCCATGGCTCTTCTAGGCCTCTTTAGGGTTAAGGCATACTCCCTTCTGAGAATTTCTGGTCTAACCAGTTGTCTAGCTTCACATCCTGTTTCTATGGATTGTTTGTAACCAGCTTTTGCTGCAACTGTTACTGCTGATTAATATCTTGCTAATCATAAGTTATGGAAAGACTGTTTCTGTTTTAAGGCTCTGTTAGAAATTACTGAGGCACACACTATATTGTAAATTCTTACCTCTGTATACTGTACTTCTGCATACAGATGTTATGTTAAAGACTTACTTCATATCCATGTGACCATCTCACCTCATAATCAAATGACCCTAAATCCCTCATTGGGATTAGTGAGGGCAGGGATAGTGAGACCTATCCCTGCCCTCACTAAACTTAATAATAAATGCTTGTATATCCAGTGCATTGGCAGCACCGGGGGACCAGAAGGCGGTGACCCCCCTGGGCCCAGCTTTCACTGTCTTGTGTGTATCTATTATTTCCAGACCTGCTGATCCACCTGGGAACAAAGAAAGAGCCCCGTTGCATTGCGGGCTGCTGGCCAGATCCTGCAATACATGCAGGACTTGAAACCTAGATGATGGATTGATGGGTGCAGTAAATCACCATGGCACATGTATGCCTTGAAACAAATGAAGCACAAGGCCTATGGGATAATGCAAAAGCAGTGCTAAGAGGGAAGTATAGCTATTTAACAAACCTGCATGTTCTGCACACGTATCCCAGAACTTAAAGTATAATTTTAAAAAAAAGTCTCCCAATAAAGCAAAGCCCAAGACCAAATGGCTTTACTGCTGAACTGTACACAACTTAGAATAAACACCAATTCTTCTCAAATGATTCCAAAAAATTGAAGAGGAGGGAATTCTTCTTAACTGATTCTGCAAGGCCAACATTATTTTGATATCAAAACCAGACAAAGACACAACAACATAAAAGAAAACTATAAGCCAATATCATGGATGAACATAGATGCAAAAATCCCAACAAAATACTAGCAAAGCAAATCCAACAACATATCAAAAAGATAGTACACCATGATTAAGTGGGACTTATCCTGAGGATGCAAGGATTTTGTTCGATAAACATATTTGAACATTTTTTGGAGATTTGTGACAACTTGAAAAAGCTAAGCCAGGTGTGGGGGGTCACACCTGTAATCAGCACTTTGGAAGGCCAAGGCAGGGGGATCATCTGAGGTCAGGAGCTCAAGACCAGCCTGGCCAACATGGTGGAACCTCATCTCTACTAAAAATACAAAAATTAGCTGGGCGTGGTGATGGATGCCTATACTCCCAGTTACTCAGGAGGCTGAGGCAGGAGAATTGCTTGAACCCAGGAGGCGGAGGTTGCAGTGAGCTGAGATTGTGCCACTGCACTCCAGCCTGGGCAACACAGCGAGACTCTATCTCAAAAAAAAAAAAAAAAAGACAAAAAAAAGTTCACAGATAAACATAGCCTAGAAACATCAAAAAATGAAGAAAAGTTAGCAATGTCATGAATAGATAAAATACATGTAGATACTGGTCTATTTTATCATTTACTACCAAAAAATATATACTAATCTATTATAAGTTAAAATTTATCAAAACTTACACAAACGCTTACAGACCACACATGGCACATCCATAGTCAAGAGAAATGTAAACAAATGTACAGGTACAGTATTAAATCATAGTTGCATAAAATTAACTATAGTACTTACTATCTTACTGTAATACTTTTGTAGCCACCTTCTGCTGCTATTGCAGTGAGCTCAAGCATCCACTTAAAACACCATGTAGGCTGGGGGTGGTGGCTCAGGCCTGTAATCTCAGCACTTTGGGAGGCCGAGGCAGGTGGATCACATGAGGTCAGGAGTAAAAAAATTAGCCAGGCGCCAGGCGTGGTGGCACATGCCTGTAATCCCAGCTACTCAGGAGGCTGAGGCAGGAGAATCGCTTGAACTCAGAGGCAGAGGCTGCAGTGAGCCAAGATTGCATCACTGCACTCCAGCCTGGGTGACAGAGCAAGACTCTGTCTCAAAAAATAAAATACCACGTAATGTAATCATCACTGCATGAGTAGTTTGTCTCTCCAGTCAATTGTGTATTGTAGTAAAAAGTGATCTCTCCCAGTTTTCATGTAATTTTCATCATGTTTAGTACAGTAACATAAACCTTGAATAACACCATGGTACCTATACAAACTGTCAGTGGTGATGCTGAAAGTACTCCCAAGAAGCAAAGAAGAGTCATGACATCACAAGAAAAATTAAACACTTGATACGTACTATAGATTCAGGTCTGCAGTTGTGGTTGCCCACCATTTCAGACAGACAGTTCGTTTTGTAAACAGATGATGTAAATATACAATATCAATAAATACAGTATAGTACTATAAATGTATTTTTTCTTCCTTATGATTTTCTTAGTATTTTCTTTTCTCCAGCTTACTTTATTGTGAGACTATATTATATAATATATATAACATGCAAAATACGTGTTTATTGACTGTTTATCAGTAAGGTTTCCAGCCAACCATAGACTATTAGTGGTTAAATTTTGGAGGCATCAAAAATTATACATAGGTTTTTGACTCTGTGGGTTTTGGTGTCTCTAACCCCTACATTGTTTAACAGTTGACCATATACTGAAAGACACTGTTTCAAGTAAGATTAACTGATCCATTGTGACAAATGCTGCTAGAAAGGCAAGTGAAATGAGAATTGACCATTGGATTTACCAATATGAAAGTCATAGATGACTTTGTCAAGTGCCATTTAGTGCCATGGTAGGGATGAGACACAAGTGATAATGGCAAGAGAAGAAACAACGAAGACAATGAGCATGACAACTTTTTGTAGAGATTTCCTGTAAGGACAGCAGAGAAAAAGGACCATAGCAGGAAGGGAATGTGTAGTTCTAAGAAACCTGGGACATTTTTGTTTGTGTTTTTTGTTTTTAAGATGGGAGTAATTATAGCATATTTGCATACTGATGGGATTAATCAGCTAGAGAGGGAAAAATTAATGATGCAAAAAAGAGAAGGAACGTTTGCTGAAAGTTTCTCAAGTAAGTAACAGGGTATATATGAAAGCATACAAACAAGAGATTGGCCTTAGAAAGGAGCAGACTATAGTTAACAAAAAGGAAAAGAGAATATATAAGCACAGATGCAGGTGGGTGGATAGATGTGGGGGTGACAGCTTAAGTTCTCTTCTGTTTGCTTCTACTTTTTAGAAAGCAAGATCATCAGCTTACAATGAGGGTGGAAAGGTAGGATTGAAGGTATAAGGATAGAAGACTAAGTATAGAAGTCACCTTGAAAAACAAGAAAGTTATAATACAGAAAAAAGTAGTATATAGAATAGGCAAAAATTGAATAAAGTATCTCATGTTATGTATTTGTCCATTTTCATGCTGCTGATTAAAGACATACCCAATACTGGGTATACTGGGTAATTTTTTTTTTTTTTTGAGACAGAGTCTCGCTCTGTCGCCAGGCTGGAGTGCAGTGGCACGATGTCGGCTCACTGCAACCTCCGCCTCCCAGGTTCTAGCAATTCTCCTGACTCAGCCTCTTGATAGCTGGGACTACAGGTGCACACCACCATGCCCAGTTAATTTTTGTATTTTTAGTAGAGATGGGGTTTCACCACATTGGCCAGGATGGTCTCTATCTCTTGACCTCCTGATCCGCCTGCCTCAGCCTCCCAAAGTGCTGGGATTACAGGCGTGAGCCACCTCACCCGGCCCCGAGACTGAATAATTTATAAAGGAAAAGAGGTTTCATGGACTCACAGTTCCATGTGGCTGGGGAAGCCTCACAATCATGGTGGAAGGTGAAAGGCATGTCTTACATAGGGGCAGGCAAAGAGAGAATGAAAGCCAAGCAAAAGGGGTTTCCCCTTATAAAACAATCAGGTCTCTTGAGACTTAATCACTACCACAAGAACAGTACAGGGAAACCACTCCCATGATTCAATTATTTCCCACCAGGTCCCTCCCACAACATGTGGGAATTATGGGAGCTAATATTTAAGATGAGATTTGGGTGGGGACACAGCCAAATCATATTATACTAATAAAGTATAAGATAGAATAAAAGTAAAAATACATTTTTGAATTTAGATTTTGGGCACTTTTGGTTTTTCTTGACATTTAAAAAATTCAATTACTCTTCAAACAGTTTTTTAGAAAGCACAGGAACAGGCTGTATTAACAGAGACATAAAAAAAGATGTAATGTGTGTTCTTAGATTGGATACTGATTTGGCTAACCCAACTGTGAAATATATTTTGGAAAAACTTGGGAAAATTTTAATATCTAGCTAATCTATGAAGTAAAAATTTACTGAAATAGGCAGACATTCTTCTTATTTTTTTTTTTTGAGACAGAGTTTTGCTTTTGTTGCCTAGGCTGGAGCGCAATGGCGCAATCTCGGCTCGCCACAACCTCTGCCTCCCATGTTCAAGCAATTCTCCTACCTCAGCCTCCCAAGTAGCTGGGATTACAGGCATGTGGCACCACACCCGGCTAATTTTGTATTTTTAGTAGAGAAAGTGTTTCTCCATGTTGGTCAGGCTGGTCTCGAACTCCCGACCTCAGGTGATCCACCTGCCTTGGCCTCCCAAAGTGCTGCGATTACGGGCGTGAGTCACCACGCCTGGCCATAGACATTCTTTTTATCATTTGTTTCTGTGTCTTCTCTTTTTTTATTTTTATTACTTACTTATTTATTTCCTAATTTTTATTTTATTTTATTTTTCCATAAGTTATTGGGGTACAGGTGACATCTGGTTACATAAGTAAGTTCTTTAGTAGTGATTTGTGAGATTTTGGTGCACCCATCACCCAAGTAGTATACACTGCACCATATTTGTGGTCTTTTATCCCTCATCCCCCTCCCACTCTTTCCCCGAAGTCCCCAAAGTGTATTATTCTTATGCCTTTGCATCCTCATAGCTTAACTCCCACGTATCAGTGAGAACATACAATGTTCGGTTTTCCACTCCTGAGTTACTTCACTTGGAATAATGGTCTCCAATCTCATCCAGGTCACTGCAAATACCATTAATTCATTCCTTTCTATGACTGAGTAGTATTCCATCACATATATATATATACCACAGTTTTTTGTATCCACTCGTTGATTGATGGGCATTTAGGTTGGTTCTACAATTTTGCAATTGTGAATTGTGCTGCTATGAACATGCATGTGCAAGTATCTTTTTTGAATAATGACTTCTTTTCCTCTGGGTAGATACCCAGTAGTGGGATTGCTGGATCAAATGGTACTTCTACTTTTGGTTCTTTAAGGAACCTCTGCACTGTTTTCCATAGCAGCTGTATTAGTTTACATTCCCACCAGCAGTGTAGAGTGTTCCCCAATCACCGCATCCATGGAAACATCTGATTTTGATTTTTTGATTATGGCAATTCTTGCAGGAGTAAGGTGGTATTGCATTGTGGTTTTGATTTGCATTTCCCTGATCATTAGTGATGTTGAGCATTTTTTCATATGTCTGTTGCCCATTTGTATATCTTCTTTTGAGAACTGTCTATTCATGTCCTTTGCCCACTTTTTGATGGGGTTGTTTGTTTTTTTCTTACCGATTTGTTTGAGTTTACTGTAGATTCTGGATATTAGTCCTTTGTCAGATGTACAGATTGTGAAGATTTTATCCCACTCTGTGGGTTGTCTGTTTACTCTGCTGACTGTTCCTTTTGCTGTGCAAATGCTCTTTAGTTTAATTAGGTCCCAGATAGTTATCTTTGCTTTTATTGCTTTTGCTTTTGGATTCTTGGTCATGAAATTCTTGCCTAAGCCAATGTCTAGAAGGGTTTTTCCAATGTTATCTTCTATAATTTTTTAGTATAGGTCTTAGGTTTAAGTCCTTAATCCATCTTGAATTGATTTTTGTACAAGGTGAGATATGAGGATCCGGTTTCATTCTCCTACATGTGTCTAGCCAATTATCCCAGCACCATTTATTGAAAAGGGTGTCCTTTCCCCACTTTATGTTTTTGTTTGCTTTGTTGAAGATCAATTGGCTGTAAGTATTTGGGTTTATTTCGGGATTCTCTATTCTGTTCCACGTAGGTCTACGTGCCTATTTTTATATCAGTACCATGCTATTTTGGTGACTATGGCCTGAAATAGGTTGACATTCTTAACTGAAAACATACTGATTGTAGAATAGTGCATACAGTACAATTTTGGTTTTAACTATACATACACATGTGAGTACATGTACACAGAAACAAGACCCATAGCACCAGCCTGCCTGCTCCCTCCCAATACTGCAGCTTCCCCCAGGCCCATGGCAACACCTCACATCACTCTGCTGGCCCATGTGTGTGCAGGCAGGTTTTGCTTTCCCTGCCTCGCCAGCATGCATGTGTGCATGCACCCTGCCCTGCCACTGATGTGGCAGTAGTGCATTCTGCCCTTCCACACCCTCCCCACAACCCCTGCCACAAGGCTTTGATCCATTATAGTCAGAGCCTTGGCGGGCAGACACCCAGCCAGTCCCACCCCCACCAGTGCCCTGCCCTTAGTGGCAACACTCCTCCAAGAGTAAAACTAAGCTCAGAGAACAGTGGACTCTCCCCTTCCTTCAAGGAAGCTATGAATCACAATAAAATGATAAATGACAGACAAAACAGCCAGTATAGAAAAGACTGTAACTGGCCTGATAGAGCTGAAAAAATGTACTACAAGACCTTCATAATGCAATTACAAGTATTAATAGCAGAATAAACCAAGTTGAAGAAAGAATCTCAGAACGTGAAGGCTGGTTTTCTGAAATAAGAGAGTCAGACAAGAATAGTAACAAAAGAATGAAGAGGAATGAACAAAACCTTGAAGAAATGTGGGATTATGTAAAGAGACCAAATCTATGACTCATTGATGTCCCTGAAATAGATAAGGTGAGTGTAAGCAACTTGGAGAAGATATTTTAGGGTATTATCCATGAGGACTTCCCCAACCTAACCAGAGAGACCAACATTCAAATTCAAAAAATGCAGAAAATGAAAATACAATACTTCACAAGAAGATCATTCTCAAGGCACATAATCATCAGATTCTCAAAAGTTGAAATAAAAGAAAAAATGTTAAAGGCATCTAGAAAGAAAAGTCAGGTCACCTCCAAAAGGAAGCCCATCAGACTAACAGTGGACCTCTCAGCAGAAACCCTACAAGCCAGAAGAGACTGGAAGCCAATATTCAACATTCTTAAAAAAAAGAAATTCCAACCCAGAATTTTATATATGTCTAAATTAAGCTTCATAAGTAAAGGAGAAATAAGATCCTTTATAGACAAGCAAGTGCTGAGAAAATTCATTACCACCAGATCTGCCTTAAAAGAGCTCCTGAAGAAAGCACTAAATATGAAAAGGAAAGACCATTACCAGCCGCTATTAAAACACACATAAGTACACAGACCAGTAACACTATGAAGCAACCACACAAACAAGTCTGCATTATAACCAGCTAACATGATGACAGGATCAAATCTATATATATCTTTACTGGTTTACCTTAAATGTAAATGGGCTAAATGTCCTTATTAAAAGGCACAGAGTTGCAGGCTGGATAAAGAAACAAGACCCATTGGTATGCTGTCTTCAAGAGACTCATCTCACATGCAATGACACCCATATGCTCAAAATAAAGGGATGGAGAAAAATCTACCAGGCAAATGGAAAAATCCACTCTGAGTAATTGATACATAAATTAGACATTTAATACATAAATCATAATTTAGTCATATAGTTAATACTATAGTGCAGTAAAAATTAATTTGTTCTATATGCATCATAATGAGAAGATCTCAAAAGAATAGTATTTAGTTGGTAAAAGCAAAAAAAAAATTTTTTTTGAGATGGAGTCCTGCTCTGTTGCCCAGGCTGGAGTGCAGTGGTGCAATCTCGGCTTACTGCAGCCTCCGCCTCCTGGGTTCAAGCAATTCTCCTGCCTCAGCCTCCCAAGTAGCTGGGACTACAGGTGCCACCACCACTCTAGCTAATTTTTTGTATTTTTAGTAGAGACAGGGTTTCACCATGTTAGCCAGGATGGTCTCAATCTCCTGACCTCGTGATCCACCCACCTCAGCCTCCCAAAATGCTGAGATTACAGGTGTAAACCACCGTGCCTGGCCGCAAATTTTTTTTATATGTAACTATGTATTATAGTAAAATATAAAAACATGGATAGGAAAGTTACATACCAACTATAGATTAGTGATTAATTCTGGGGAGGGAAGAAGCAGAATGGAGATATATAGAGATATAGACATAGATATAGATGCATTTTTTTAAATCTTCAAATATTTTTCTTTTTTCTTTTTTTTTTTTTTTTTTTTTTTTTTTTTTTGGGGGGGTTTTTCTTTTTTGT
>NC_037668.1:186673076-186707952 GCF_003255815.1 Theropithecus gelada
TTTTTTTTTTTTTTTTTTTTTTTTTTTTTTGAGACGGAGTCTAGCTCTGTCGCCCAGGCTGGAGTGCAGTGGCCGGATCTCAGCTCACAGCAAGCTCTGCCTCCTGGGTTTTACGCCATTCTCCTGCCTCAGCCTCCCGAGTAGCTGGGACTACAGGTGCCCGCCTGGCTAGTTTTTTGTATTTTTAGTAGAGACGGGGTTTCACCGTGTTAGCCAGGATGGTCTCGATCTCCTGACCTCGTGATCTGCCCGTCTCGGCCTCCCAAAGTGCTGGGATTACAGGCTTGAGCCACCGCGCCCAGCCTTTTCTTTTTTTTTGAGACAGAATCTTGTTGTCACCCAGGCTGGAGTGCAGTGGCACGAACTCAGCTCACTGCAATCTCTGCCTCCCGGGTTCAAGCGATTCTCATGCCTCAGCCTTCCAAGTAGCTAGGATTACAGGTAAGCACCTCCACACCCAGGTAATTTTTGTATTTTTAGTAGAGATGGGGTTTCATCATGTTGGCCAGGCCAGTCTCAAACTCCCAATCTCAGGTGATCCACCCGCCTCAGTCTCCCAAAGTGCTGGATTACAGGCGTGAACCACCATGCCCGGCCTAAATCTCCAAATATTTTTATAAAATTTTGTTTCCTAAAAATGGGGTATGAAACAAGTATGACATAATGGCTGACATTTGGTAATTCATGAAAGGTAAATGAGTGCTCACTATAATGCTTCCTTTTTCTGAATGTTTGAAATATTTCATGACATAAAATTTCATTAAAAGCTACCAGAATAAACATATTTCATATTGTCACAGCACTGACTATACGCCAAGCACCATTCTAAGTGCTTTACTTATATTACTTCCTTTAATACTTGTAATAACCCTATGAGGTAGGTAATGTTATTATCCCAGTTTTACATATGGGCAAACTAAGGCCCAGAAAAGTTAAGTGACTTCCCCAAGGTCACACAGCAAATAGCATGGTTCCAGAATCTATGCTATCTATGCACACTGCCTCTTTACACTTTCTTGTAGAAAACCAGAAAGTAACAGCTTGCAATGCTGACTCAACAAAAATGATTAATGCTGAAAGCAACAGTATATCTCCAAGAGAAAAAATCATGTTTTACCTTCTTTCCACCCAGAATGAGAAATCAACTAAATTCAGATAAAGTAAGCTATCTATATGTGCTTTTAGAATTCAAGAAGTTAGTATCATATATATTATTTCAGAAGTTATATAAGCTTCTTCCCTTTCCCCTATATAAGCTACACAAACTCTAAGCAACTCACTTGGCATTCTTTTCCGCATCTAAAAGAGCTTGCGCCAAATCCTTGTGAGCCTTTTCTGTTTCCTTTGTTAATTTCACATCATGCGCCCGAACTAGACACAGTTCCCTGAAATAAAGCAAAGAAATTTTTAATTCATATTTGGAGACTTCCAAAAAGTTTCTACCAAGAAAATCAGATTTCTACTCAGGTATCTTCTCAGTTATCATGTGTACCTCCCTTCCCAGTTATTCCACCTTATAAACCAAATCAAGAAATTGAGTGTACATTCTAGATGGAATCTTGCCAGGTTTGGAAATGGAATCAGGCTGGCAGGAATCAGGCAGAAAGAAGATGTAGGGGAGATCCTTTAGAATGGAGGGAGGTAGATGCTGACATGCAAGGCCTCCATGCTGGTCTACCCCACTTTCTGATAATGACTATCCTATCTTCTTTATTCTTACCACTAACCATCGTGCTTCAAGGTTAGAAGTTAGATGATCACTAACTTTGATGGCTATATGATACTTACTCTATTTGCAGTGTTAACATCCATAATGTTAACATCCATAATTACAGCACTGTTCTATAAATCTGATTAAGGTAAACATCTGTATTTTATTTTATTTTATTTTTGTTTTCTGAGACAGAGTCTCACTCTGCCACCCAGGCTAGAGTGCAGCGGCATGATCTTGGCTCACTACAACCTCCACCTCCCGGGTTCAAGTGATTCTCCTGCCTCAACCTTCCCAGTAGTTGGGATTACAGGCATGTGGAACCACGCCCAGCTAATTATTTGTACTTTTGGTAGAGATGGGGTTTTACTATGTTGGCCAGGCTGGTCTCAAACTCCTGACCTCAAGTGATCCTCCCACCTCAGCCTCTTGAAGTGCTGGGATTACAGGTGTGAGCCACCATGCCCAGCAACATCTATATTTCAGAAGAAAGAGCAAGTTTTTTCCATGTCAAATATATACAGAATCTTCATTTTTATGTGAACTTGCATAAACCATTTATCTATATCTATATCTACAATGACATCCAGTTATTTTTGTTCTCTTGCTAAACATGAAAAGAAAACAGAAGAACCTTGGCCTTTAACCATTCCACTTTCCCTAAATATTTTTTACTCCTTTTAGAGACATGACATTAACTTTTGTTTCGTGTTTAAGATAATCACAGTTTTTACCTGGTCAATTCTTCAATAACATGCTTGAAATTATACAATTCTTCTAAAATGCGCTGGTCCATCACTCGCTGAGTTACCAAGTCTTTGTAGAAATCAATCATCTGCCGGGCAATCTGGTCAAGCATTTGCACATACCTCTCTCTGCATGAGAAACAACCAAAAAGCTCCTAGATCTGATAAATGAATTCAGTAAATTCTCAGGTTACAAAATCAATGTACACAAATCAGTAGCACTGGTATACACCAAGAAAACCAAGCTGAGAATCAAATCAAGAAATCAATCCCTTTTACAATAGCTGCAAAAAAAAAAAAGAAAAGAAGAGAAAAGAAAAGACTTAGGAATATACTTAACCAAGGAGATGAAAGATCTCTACAAGGAAAACTACAAAACACTGTTGAAAAAACATTGCATATGACACAAACAAATGGAAACACACTCCATGTTCATGGATGGGTAGAATCAATATTGTGAAAATGACCATACTGCCAAACTCAATCTACAGATTCCATGCAATTACCGTCAAAAATACCATCATCATTCTTCACAGAACTGTGAAAAAAAAAAATCCTAAAATTCATATGTAACCAAAAAAGAGCCCACAAAGCCAAAGAAATACTAAGCAAAAAGAACAAATCTGGAAACATCACATTACCTGACTTCAAACTATACTACAAGGTTATAGTTACCAAAACAGCATGGTATGGGTATAAAAATAGGCACATAGACCAATGGAACAGACTAGAGAATCCACAAATAAAGTCAGATACTTACAACCAACTGATCTGCAACAAAGCATACAAAAACATAATGTGGGGAAAGGACACCCTTTTCAACAAATGTTGCTGGGATAACTGGCAAGCCATATGTAGAAGAATGAAACTGGATCCTCATCTCTCACCCTATACAAAAGTCAACTCAAGATGGATCAAAGACTTAAAGACTTGAAACCATAAAAATTCTAGAAGATAACACCAGAAAAACTCTTCTAGACATTGGCTTAGGCAAAGAATTCATGTCCAAGAACCCAAAAGCAAATGCAACAAAAACAAAAATAAATAGATGGGACCTAATTAAACTAAAGAGCTTCTGCACAGCAAAAGAAATAATCAGCAAGGTAAACAGACAACCCACAGAGAGGGAGAAAATATTCATAAACTATGCATCTGGCAAAGGACTAGTACCCAGAATCTATGATGAACTCCAACAAATCAGCAAGAAAAAAACAAATAATTTCACCAAAATGTGGGCAAAGGACATTAATAGACAATCCTCAAAAGAAGATATACAAACAGCCAACAAACATGAAAAAATTCTCAACATCACTAATTATCAGGAAAATGCAATTTAAAACTACAGTGAAATATCACCCTACTACTGCAAGAATGGCCATAATTTAAAAAATCAAAAATAAATGTGGTGAAAAGAGAACACTTTACACTGCTGGTGGGAATGTAAACTAGTACAACCACTATGGAAAACAGTATGGAGATTCTTCAAAGAACTAAAAGTAGAACTACCATTCAATCTAGCAATCCCAATACTGGGTATCTACCCACAGGAAAATAAGTCATTATATGAAAAAGACACATGCACATGCATGTTTATAGTAGCACAATTTGCAATTGCAAAAATACGGAACCAACTTAAATGCCCATCAAGCAATGACTGGTTAAAGAAAATGTGGTATATACACACTATGGAATACTACTTAGCTATAAGATGAAATGAAGGCCGGGCACGGTGGCTCAAGCCTGTAATCCCAGCACTTTGGGAGGCGGAGACGGGAGGATCATGAGGTCAGGAGATCGAGACCATCCTGGCTAACATGGTGAAAGCCCGTCTCTACTACAAAATACAAAAAACTAGCCAGGCGAGGTGGCGGGTGCCTGTAGTCCCAGCTACTCGGGAGGCTGAGGCAGGAGAATGGCGTGAACCCGGGAGGCGGAGCTTGCAGTGAGCTGAGATCCAGCCACTGCACTCCAGCCTGGGCGACAGAGCGAGACTCCGTCTCAAAAAAAAAAAAAGAAAAGATGAAATGAAATAATGGCATTTGCAGCAACTTGGATGGAGTTCGAGACCATTATTCTAAGTGAAGTAACTCAGGAATGGAAAACCAAATATCGTATGTTCTCACTTATAAATAGGAGCTAAGCTATGAGGATGCCAAGGCATAAGAATGATATAATGGACTCTGGGGACTGAGGGGGAAGATTAGGAGGGGGATGAGGAATAAAGACTACATAATGGGTACAGTGTACACTGCTCAGCAGGTGATGGGTTGTATTAGTCCATTCTCACACTGCTATAAGGATATACCCGAGACTGGGTAATTTATAAAGGAAAGAGATTTAATTGACTCATAGTTCCACAGAGCTGGGGAGGCCTCAGGAAACTTACAGTCATGGCAGAAGGGAAAGCAAACATGTCCTTCTTCACACAGCGGTAGGAAGGAGTAGAATGAAAGCCCAGCAAAGGGAGAAGCCCTTTATAAAACCATCAGATCTCTGGCCAGGCACAGTGACTCATGCCTGTAATCTCAGCACTTTGGGAGGCCGAGACAGGCGAATCACCTGAGGTCAGGAGTTTGAGACTAGCCTGGCCAACATGGTGAAACCCTGTCTCTACTAAAAATACAAAAAATGAGCTGGGAATGGTAGTGCATAACTTTAATTCCAGCTACTTGGGAGGCTAAGGCAGGAGAATCCCTTGAACCCAGGGGCCGGAGGTGGCAGTGAGCTGAGATTGCACCACTGCACTTCAGCCTGAGCAACAGAGTGAGACTCCATCTCAAAAATAAATAAATAAATAAATAAAATCATCAGATCTCATGAGAACTAATTCACTATCACAAGAACAGAATGAGGGAAACAGCTCTCATGACTCAACCAGCTCTACCTGGTCCCTCCCATGACATATGGGGATTATGGCAACTACAATTCAAGATGAGATTTGGTTGGGGACACAGCCAAACCATATCACGAGTATACCAAAACTCTCAGAAAATCACCATTGAAGAACTTATCCGTGTAACCAAAAACCACCTGTTCTCCAAAAACTATTGAAATAAAATAAGAGAAGCAAGGTATCATGCAGAAGGAAAGGAAAAAAAAAGACAGAAAATATGCAAGAAAGAAAATAATGTTAGAGAATAAAATAGTAAACAGACATTCCAAAAGTTTTGTGAGATGAACAATATATTTTAAAAAAAAAAAAAAGAAAAAGAAGGCTGGCTGCAGTGGCTTACGCCTGTAATCCCAGCACTTTGGGGGCCCGGGGCAGGTGGATCACCTGAGGTTGGGAGTTCGAAACCAGCCTGACCAAGATGGATAAACCCCGTCTCTACTAAAAACACAAAATTAGCTGGGTGTGGTGGTGCATGCCTGTAATCCCAGCTACTTGGAAGGCTGAGACAGGAGAATCGCTTGAACCTGGGAGGCAGAGGTTGCAGGGAGCCAAGATCGCGCCATTGCGCTCCAGCCTGGGCAACAAGATCAAAGCTCCGTCTCAAAAAAATAAATAAATAAAAAACAAAAAGCACAGAAGCAGAATGCTTGTGGCTCCATTAAAAAAGAAAAAAGAAAAAACAGGAATCTAGGCTGTCTTCCTGCCATGCCATACAAGTGAGTGAACAATTACAGAGAATTGTAACCAGAGCCCTAATTATTTGGAATATCATATGTGAGATATAAAACAAAAATAAAAACTTGTTTTATTCCTTCTTCTAGATATAAATTCTATGAGACTAGAAACCATGTCTTACATATTTGTATTTTCACATCTAACAGCATGACTTACGTATAGTGAGAGTCTTATAAATAGTTAAATTCATGAATAAAACCACTTTTTTCAAATTGACAACATGTAAAATGACATCAACTATTTAAACATAAACAAAAATCTTTAATACAAAGAAGTCATTTATTTTGCTTCCAAATAAAACCAAACAAAATATTTGGAAGTGATCACAGATGATAAATTATAAATACCATAGCTGAATAGTATTCATCTATATTAACAGTGATATAGGCCAGGTGTGATGGTTCACACCTGTAACCTCAGCACTCTGGGAGGCTGAGGCAGGCAGATCACTTGAGGCCAGGAGTTCAAGACCAGCCTAGCCAACATGGCAAAACCTTGTCTCTACCAAAAATACAAAAATTAGCATGGCATGGTAGCACATGCCTATAATCCCAGCTACTTGGGTGGCTGAAACACAAGAATCACTTGAGCCTGGGAGGTGAAGGTTGCAGTGAGCAGAGATCTCACCACTGCACTCCAGCCTGGGTGACAGAGCAAGATTGTCTTAAAAAAAAAAAAAAAAAAAACAGGCCGGGCACGGTGGCTCAAGCCTGTAATCCCAGCACTTTGGGAGGCCGAGACGGGTGGATCACGAGGTCAGGAAATCGAGACCATCCTGGCTGACATGGTGAAACCCCGTCTCTACTAAAAAATAGGAAAAACTAGCCGGGCGAGGTGGTGGGTGCCTGTAGTCCCAGCTACTCGGGAGGTTGAGGCAGGAGAATGGCGTGAACCCAAGAGGAGGAGCTTGCAGTGAGCTGAGATCCGGCCACTGCACTCCAGCCTGGGTGACAGAGCAAGACTCCGTCTCAAAAAAAAAAAAAAAAAAAAAAAACTGATCTAGGTGTTATACCGTAAGCCTGAGGTCCTAGATTTGTAATATGTCTGAGTTGGACTAGTCGTTTAATCTTTCATCCATTGACAGAAAGAATTATCTAGCCCTTGCTAAAAGGCTGAAAGTGACAGAGAGTTTATCACCTCAAGATGCAGCTCATATATTGGAAAGTATCCATTTAAAAAACATCGTCTTTAGGATTTTCCCCTCCTAACAACATAGGAACTAAATACTCATTACAATCCAACTAGATCCATAAAAGAACACACTTTTCAAAGCATTACTGAGCTTGCGGAAAGAAACAGAAGATTCTAGGGATGAAAAACAAGAACAAACAAAAAATAGTAAGTTAGAAATGGAGTGGGAGTTGTGAGCAGTAAGCAAACCCAGGGTCAGGGTGGTTCCCAGGAAAATATCAACACTGAAAACCAGAGACTAAGTCTTGGGCTCACTTCAAAGTGGGAGGCATGGGCAAGTGTAGGACTACTGCATGAATCCCAGATTCCAGAAGGGAGCACATGCAAATCTTCTTTTCCAGAAAGCATCCTGGATTCATGCCCTGAGGACCCCATGGCCAAGGTCAGTGAAATATTAGCTCCATAAGCAAAGGCTGCAAAATACTAATGTAAATAAACCACCATGAATGAGACTCAGAAGAAACAACCAACAACAGATTTTATAAGACTATGCATGAAATGTTTGAGAAATAAAAGACAGAATCTAAAAATGGGCTGGGCACAGTGGGCTCACACCTGTAATCCCAGCACTTTGGGTGGATGAGGTGGGCAGATCACCTGAAATTAGGAGTTCGAGACCAGCCTGGCCAACATAGGGAAACCCCATCTCTACTAAAAATGCAAAATTAGCCAGGCATGGTGTAGCATGCCTGTAATCCCAGCTACTCAGGAGGCTGAGGTGGGAGAATCACTTGAATGTGGAGGTGGGGCTTGCAGTGAGCTCAGATCGTGCCATTGCACTCTAGCCTGAGTGACAAGAGTGAAACTCCATCTCAAAAAAAAAAAAAAAAAAGAATCTAAAAATGAATAAACAATAAAATTCTTAAGGGAGACCAGGCACAGTGGCTCACACTTGTAATCCCAGCACTCTGGGAGGCTCAGATGGGTGGATTGCTTGAGGCCAGGAGTTCGAGACTAGCCTGGCCAATATGGCAAACCCTTTCTCTACTAAAAATACAAAAAAAATAAAAAATAAAAAAATAGCCAGGCATGGTGGCATGTGCCTGTAGTCCCAGCTACTTGGGAGGCTAAGGCACAAGAATCACTTGAACCCGAGAGTCAGAAGTTGCAGTGAGACAAGATTGTGCCACTGCACTGCAGCCTGGGCCACAGCCAGATCCTGTCTCAAACAAACCAAACCAAAACAAAACAAAAACTCTTAGGGGAAAAATATAATTATTGAGTTAATAATAGATGGGTTATAGCAGAATAGACACACCTAAAGAAGGTAGTAATGTCCTAGAACAAATTACCCAAAATGTAGGACATAGATAAGAGGGAAACTATGAAAAAGAGATTAAGAGACAAAGAAGATAGAATGAGAGTATCTAACATATATCTAATCAAAGCTCCAGAAAGAGAAGACAGAATGCAGTACAGACACAAGTCAAAGATCATCACTGATAATTTCCCAAAACTTCTGAAAGACATCAATCTATATAGAGAATTATGGTATAGATATAGGTACAGGAAATATAAAAAGAAATCCAGAGGAACTAAATTTACTTTCCTACCTGAAGTAACAACAACAAAACAAGGACAAAGAATATGAAACAATTTTTAAGACACTGGATATCAGGCAATGAAAGTAAGTGATCCCTGAGAGACCAGAAATAAAGCAAACCCTACAATTATGCCAGCCTAATGCCTTGGGAGAGTTTTCCAGGCCATAGCACACAGAAAGGGAATCCAGGAAGACCCCAGTTGACTCTCTGAGTTAAGGAGACAGAGCTAACAGTCTAGAGATGAAAGCAGCTGGAGTTCAGAGGGCAGAGTAGCAGAGGGAACAGTTACACAGGATATGCAGAAGATCTCCCTCAAGCGTTCACCTAAGTACTGATCAGAGCATAAATGTGAGAAAACTACCCAAGACCAAGGAAAGAACTAACCCAAAAGGATCAGAGGTAAGAGTGCCGGAACTCGCAGAGAAGTAGTACCAGTTCCAAGCAACCAGACTGTAAAAACTCATGATTCATGGGACATTGGATATGGTACACAGAAAAGTTTTCCCTCGGTATCCAGAACTAATTAGCCCTAAATTGGGCACTGCTCTTGTCCCACCTAAAGACCTAACAGTATCAAAATTTTTAAAAATAACTTAATTGTGTCCCACAACAAAGCTAAGAAATATTTGTATGAATACAAAAGTATACAGATCTGAATAAGGCACGATTCCTGTCTGCCATCCAATCAAAATTACTCCTAGGTTTAAATGTTTGTCCCCTCATAACTGGTGTTGAAATTTAATTGTTATTATAACAGCATTAAGAGGTGGACCTCTGCCCTGATAAATGGACTAATGCCATTATTGCAGGAGTGGGTTCATTATCGCACGAGTGGACTCACTCCCTCTTTCTCTCTCTCTCACTCTCTCACTTTCTGTCATGTTACGATTACCACAAGAAGGTTCTCACCAGATGCTGGCACCTTCGTATATTGCACTTCCCAGCTTCCCAAACTGTGAGCCAATAAATTTCTGCTCATTATAAATTACCCCCGTCTGTGAGCAGCACAAGGCAGACTAAGACAATTACTAAACATGTAAAGAAGCAGGAAAACACGCCTATGAGGAGAAAAATCAATGAATCAAAACTGACCCAGACCAAAAGAGATGTTAGAATTAACAGACAAAACCACTAAAAGTTATCTAACTACATTCTGTATGTTCAAAAAGTTAAGTAGAGACATGGAAGATATTTAAAAGACCCAAATTGACCTTCTAGAGATGAAAGTAAAAATGTCTGAGATGAAAATATACACTAGATAGGATTAAAGTGAGATCCTGTCTCTACAAAAAAATACAAAAAAAATTAGCTGGGTGTGGTGGCACACACTTGTAGCCCCAGCTACTTAGGAGGCTGAGGTAGGAGGATCACTTGAGCCCAGGAGGTTGAGGCTGTAATGAGCAAAGATCATGCCACTGCACTCCAGCCTGGGTAACAGCACAAGACTCTACGTCAAAAATAATGATAATAATAGTAATAATAATTAGATAGGATTAAAAGCAGATTAGATATTATGGGAAAAAAGATTAATGAACTTGAAGGTATAGCAATAGAAACTATCCAAAATGAATACAAATAGAAAAGAGCAAAAATGTGTATAACGTTAGTGATCTGTGGGACAACTTCAGTACTAGTGGCCTAATAAACGTGCAAACAAATTCCCTCAAAAGGGGTGGAAAGACAAACAAAAACACTTAAAGAAATAGCCAAAATTTTTTCATATTTGATGAAAACTATAAAGCCACAGATCAAAATGCTTAATAAGCACCAAGCACAAGAAACGTAAAAAGAACTACACCAAGGCATAGCATAGTGAAATTGCTCAAAAGCAACAGTAAAGAAAAAATCCTAAGGCCAGGCTCGGTGGCTCATGCCTGTAATCCCAGCACTTTGGGAGGCCAAAGTGGGCAGATCACGAGGTCAGGAGTTTGAGACCAGCCTGACCAACATGGTGAAACCCTGTCTCTACTAAAATACACAAAAAACTAGCCGGGCGAGGTGGCGGGCGCCTGTAGTCCCAGCTACTCGGGAGGCTGAGGCAGGAGAATGGTGTGAACCCAGGAGGCGGAGCTTGCAGTGAGCTGAGATCTGGCCACTGCACTCCAGCCTGGGCCACAGAGCGAAACTCCGTCTCAAAAAAAAAAAAAAAAAAAATCTAAAGGAAACTGGACCATTCCAATAATAGCACTAACCTGACTTTAGACAGAAGTTCTCCTCTGTCTGCACAGTCCACACTGACTTGTCGAATAAGTTCATGAAATATCGTGTTGTAAATGGTCTGTTCCTTCTTCAATATATGTAGTAGTTTGTGCATCTGTCAGAAGGTAAGTAACATAATCAGTACTTACTACAGTCTTAGTAAAAAACGTTTTAGGAGGTTAACACCCTAAATGTAAGTAAGTTTTAGAAACATGTTGATTAATTTATTTCACTTACATTTTCATTTATATATATACATACAAAAGTGATATTTGATTTTTAAAAGTTGGTCTGCCTAGGCACAGTGGCTCACACCTGTAATCCCAACACTTTGGGAGGCCAAGGTGGGCAGATTGCTTGAGGCAAGGAGCTTGAGACCAGCCTGGGCAATATGGTGAGACCCTGTCTGTACAAAAAATATAAAAATTAGCCAGCCATAGTGGCACACGCCTGTAGTCCCAGCTACTCGGGAGGCTGAGGTGGGAGGATCACCTGAGTCCAGGGAGGCGGCAGCTGCAGTAAGCCATGATCACAGTGTACTCCAGCCTGGGTGACAGAGTAAGATGTTATCTCAAAAAAAAAAAAAATTGGTTTAATCACAAGCCTCTTTATCTGATGCACTGAAAAGGTCACAATATCACTTCTATGTTATACCTGCCAAAAATAAAAAACCTCAATCTAAAATCATAACTATACATACATCTGACAAACCAAAATTGAAGAACATTCTACAGAGTAACTGGCTTGTGTTCTTCAAAACAACAAAGTCAAGAAAAACAAAGAAAGGCTGAGAAACTGTTTCAGATTAAAGTTGTCTAAAGAAACATGACAACTAAAAGAACTGTGTGATCCTTGCATTCTGGACTAGGAAGAAAAAATAGCTATTTTTAAAAGCCATTATAGAGACAATTGATAAAAGATAAAATTTAAATGGGGTCTGTGTTAGATAATACTATCATATCAACATTAAATTTCCTGGTAACTATATTACGGATATATAAGAGAATGTCCTTGTTTGTAGGAAATATATCCTGAATATCTGGATGTCAAAAAGGCTTGATATCTCCAACTCACTCTAAACGGTTCAGAACAAAATGATGCATATGTAGACAGAGAAGGAGAGAGAATGAGAAAGCAAATAGGGCACAATGTAAATAACTAGATGGAGAATCTGGGTAAAGGTTACATAGCATTGTCTTGTATTGAACTTTTTCTGTAAGTTTCCAATTCTATACAAATGAAATATATAAAACAAAAAAGAAATAGCCCTGATAAAGAAAAAAGTCTCTATCTATGTAAGACTAAAAGAGTTTTTCTTAAGTAGAAAATAAAAATTACAAGTGGTGGCCCGGTGCGGTGGTTCACGCCTTTAATCCCAGCACTTTGGGAGGGTGAGGTGGGCAGATCACTTGAGGTCAGGAGCTTGAGAACAGCCTGGCCAACAGGTGAAACTCCATCTCTACTAAAAATATATCTGGCAGTGTTTTTTAGTGTTACATAAAATAATAAGGGTCTTACAATCAATGATACCTTGTATTTGATGAAATAATAATACTAACAATTAATTATACAGTGTCTACCACATGCCAGGAACTGTTCTAAGCACTTTACATTTATTATGTCATTTCATCTCCACAAAAACCCTATGAGGTAGGTGATATTATTATCTCCAATGTTCAGATGAGGAAACTGAGGTACAAATACATTAAATGACTTGTCCAAGGCTACCAGCAAATATACAGCAGGGTCAGAATTCTAACCCAGGCAATCTGCCTCCTGAGTGCATGCTCTTAGCCACCAGGTTGCATTCAGCTTTGCAATTACCTTAGTTGGTCCTGTATATTCCTGATTTTCCACACCAGCCCTCTCTAGCATAGTATCCATCACATCATTCAGCTGGGCCACTTCTACTCTTTTATTAGGTTTCCTAAAAAATTGAAGTGGCAGACTTACGCAATTAACATTGCAACAGGTAATTCTCAAATAGCAAAAAGAACATAATATGTGTAAAGAGAATATGCTCTCTGGGATATTAATGGCATTTTAAGCATTAGACCTAATCTATTGGGAGACCAATAACACAGTAGAAAAAAGCAAGAAAAATGCAAATAGTATGATTCTCCTTTTCATAAAAGAAAATAATGCTTCCCCCAAAAAAATTCTATATACCTATCACATAGGAGTGTAAGAACATAGCAAAAGAAAAAATGTGGGGAGATAAACATCAAATTTTTAACATTGGTTACCTCACAATGTGAGAGAAGAAAGGGACAAAGAAAAGGAAAAAAAAAAAGACTATAGCAAAATAGAGAAATACTAATGGTTAAACATAGAATATAAAAGTACTTTATAGTATTTAAATATTATGCTATATATGTAAATATGTAAAATTGAATATGCAATTAGACAAATGAAATACATAAACATTGAATATACAATCGTAAAAACGAAAACACTGATTAGATGATGAAATTGTAGGCAATTATTGTCTTGGGTTGCTGGTATAATTTTAACAATTGTGTTTAATAAAGTACCAAGAAATATGTATGTATATAGGTAATCTTTCTGAGAAAGATTTGAGAAAATAAACGTACTCACATGGATGGGAAGAGCAATAGCCTGTTTTCACTATCTGTGAGGAGAGTAGTGTATTTGCTACAATAAATAAGATAGGTAAATGTTATTTTAAGAAAATTTTCTAGCCTGTTTATCAATTAGCACAACTAACCCCCAGAATCTTGGTTTCTAAGTACCATTCTCCACTAAAAGGAATCAGTATTCCTTGGAGAAGTGACTCACCACCCATTCCAGGGCTGGAGTTGGAAAATACAAGACGAACCTGGAAATCTTATCGAGCCAGAAAGTAAGTGTTCAAATAATCATGGGGACATGTCCAAAGAACACAAGAGACAACTCAAAGGAGCAGCGTTTGGCCATGGGCCAAATCTGGAAAAATTTGAGCATCAAAATAATGGGCTGGGCAAGGTGGCTCATGCTTGTAACCCTAACACTTTGGGAGGCTGAGGCAGGCAGATCACTTGAGGTCAGGAGTTCGAAACCAGCCTGGCCAACATGGTGAAACCCCCTCTTTACTAAAAATACAAAAAAAAAAAAAAAAATTACCTGGGAATGGTCGCGTGTGCCTGTAATCCCAGCTACTCGGGAAGCTGAGGCAGGAGAATCACTTGAAACCAGGAAGTGGAGGTTGCAGTGAGCTGAGATCGCGCCACTGCACTCCAGCCTGGGCAATAAGAGCAAAACTCCACCTCCAAAAAATGAAATAAAATAAAATAATGATAGTAAAGAATTAAAATCCATCAAATAAAATAGAAATCCATTATTCCATATGGTAAAATGCCAACTAACAAATTGGCAGAAGAAATAATGATCATACAGAAGAAATGATGAAAATTTTTAGAATTCATCAAGACTGGGTGCAGTGGCTCACACCTATAATCCCAGCACTTTGGGAGGCCAAGGCGGGTGGGTCACCTGAGGTCAGGAGTTTGAGACCAACCTGGCCAAAATGGCAAAACCCTATCTCTACTAAAAATACAAAAATTAGCTAGGGGTGGTGGCGGGCACCTGTAGTTACAGCTACTCGGGAGGCTGAGGCATGAGAATTGCTTGAACCCAAGGGGCAGAAGTTGCAGTGAGCCAAGATTGCACCACTTCATTCCAGCCTGGGTGACAAAGCAAGACTTCGTCTCAAAAAAAAAAAAAAAAAAAAAAAATCAGTCATGCGTGGTGGCTCATGCCTATAATTCCAGCACTTTGGGAGGCCAAGGTGGGCAGATCACCTGAGGTCAGGAGTTAAAGACCAGCTTGGCTAACATGGTGAAACCCTGTTTCTACTAAAAATTCAAACAACTAGCCAGGCATGGTGGTGCTTGCCTGTAATCCCAGCTATTCAGGAGGGTGAGGCAGGAGAATTGCTTGAACCTGGGAGGCGGAGGTTGTGGTGAGCCAAGATCGTGCCGTTGCACTCCAGCTTGGGCAACAAGAGCGAAACTCCGTCTCAAAAAAAAAAAAAAGTCATCAAAAGATCTATAACCAATGGGTTGTTAGGAAATACACACTAAAGTATTTGGTGGTAGAAGTATTTGATTACTTACTCTTAAATAGTTTGAAAATATGTGCATGTGTATGCATGATTATGTATGTTTAAGAGCAAATGAGACAAAGTGTAAACAACCAGTGACTCAAGGTAGAGGAGGTAGGCATTCCTTTTCCCATTTTTGCAACTTTTTATGTCTGAAATTACATTAAAATAAAAGGTTACCCAAAAAATGAATTTCATTTGGTTCTCTTGAGCAAAATATTGTTCTGAAGCATACCATCACAATGAAATGCAATATATTATAACATACATATTGGAAAGACAATATCAAAAGAGTGACAGCCGCTGGATATTTTATCATAAAACCTTAGTCCAAAGTTCTCGTTTTCTAAACTACAAAACATTCAAGTGTTGTTTCAGAAAATAAAAGCAAGATCCTATTTTCAATCCCATAAACAGGAATCAAAGACGACAGATGATGAGTCTGCAATGTGGAGCCAAGCCCTGGAGCATGGATTATGAGATGCTGGCTCAGAGGGCTACTTTCCTTTGTCTCCACGATCGTTGCTCAAAATCATTCCTGAAGGGCATAGTCACGCATTCAAAACAAAGTCCCATTTTTTAAAAAATTCAAAATTAAATGGCAGGAAAAAAATACGAATAATTTAATCACTAACATCCCAAACTCTTTTAAGTACTTTTAGTTTTGTTTTTTTTTTTTTTTTTAATTTGTATCTTTCTTTTTTAAAATTATTTATTTATTTATTTTTGAGACGGAGTCTGGCGCTGTCGCCCAGGCTGGAGTGCAGTGGCTCGATCTCGGCTCACTGCAAGCTCCCCCTGCAGTGTTCACGCCATTCTCCCGCCTTCGCCTCCGGAGTAGCTGGGACTACAGGCACCCGCCACCACGCCCGGCTATTTTTTTGTATTTTTTGTATTTTTAGTAGAGACAGAGTTTCACCATGTTAGCCAGGATGGTCTTGATCTCCTGACCTCATGATCTGCCTGCCTCAGCCTCCCAAAGTGCTGGGATTACAGGCGTAAGCCACCGGCCCCAGCCAATTTGTATCTTTCTTAATTGTATTAGGATGGCTGGCTCAAATGTTTCCTCATTTCAGTTTATATATTGCTCAGGAAATGAGTGTACTATTCTCAGGTTCTTCTATATATGGGAAGGAGGAAACAGTTCAACTTGTCAGGTATTCTTTCTTGTTTTTGTTGAGATGGAGTTTCACTCTTGTTGCCTAGGCTGGAGTGTAATGGCACAATCTTGGCTCACTGCAACCTCTGCCTCCCAGGTTCAAGCGATTCTCCTGCCTCAGCCTTCTCAGTAGCTGGGATTACAGGCACCCGTCACCACGCCCAGCTAATATTTTTGTATTTTTAGTAGAGACAGGGTTTCACCATGTTGACCAGGCTGGTCTTGAACTCCTGACCTCAGATGATCCACCCGCCTCGGCCTTGCAAAGTGCTAGGATTACAGGCATGGGCCACTGAGCCGGGGCAGGTATTCTTTACATATTATAGTACTCACTCATCATAACACTCCAAACCTGAAACTCCTGTACTTGACACAATATGAAATTCTTCAGGAATCAAAGTATCTGTTAGTGTCTTTGGCTTAAAAGAAAAGAAAAACAAAACAAAAAAGAAGAATGAATACATTAATAGAGAAAAAATTCACTTGCACAAATCCTAATTCCTAACCCAAAGAGATACTACTTTTTAAGTTGAGAAATTTTGATTAGAGAAATAACAATATTAGTAATGTGGGTCACAGCAAATGACAAAAACTAACCAGAGCACACATCTCTAAAATAACCATAAATTAAAGAATAACCTTGGTACTAGTATTAGTTACATGTGTTCCATATATTCAGAAGTTTATTGATTCTTTTCCTTTAAATTCAGCAGGGAATTTAAAATTCAACTTAGCAAGATACCAAAGATAAGAATCCTACAACTTTATATGTAGATTTCTAGGGGAAAAAGAAATCTAATCTCCCACACTGTGTTTTTTAGATTAAAACAGATCAACTGTGGTTTGCAAAATAGCTTAGAATAAGATATTTTGATCTTTTCCTGCTAAATACCCTTTTCCTGTTTTAAGAAGTAATTTCAAAATGCTATGAAGATTGGTGAGCAATGCAGGTTGTTATAGTATGACATTGTCTTATATTCTGGAGAAATGATTTTTAAAAGTGGACAGAGGGAGAGAAGATTATTTGTCAAATACTTTACTTACCTTATGCGGCACAATGACACCATCATGTGACTGTAATGAACGGGCCAAATGTGGGGGACAAACTGCCTTCTCCCTAGTCTGTCCTTTGGTATATTTAACATCATACAGAAAAGAAATATCCCTAAGAAATAAGAAAAATATATTTACAAAACAAGTTTTCTATCTGGATACCACATAACAGCAGGTGAGATCCACAGAGATCCTTCTAATGGGTAAGATGGTCCTCTGTGTCAGCAAAACTGATCTCCTTACGTAACACTTTACTAAGCCTGAGGCATTAAACATGAGTTTCCCCACATTCTTTCTCTTCTCCACCTGAAATTTCTCATTCATATCACAAACTCTTTCCTTCAGTATCAGGTTAAAATATATTCTCTTTCCTGTGGTTATTCCCTCCACTTAGGTGCTTGATTCCATCTTTGCCCATATCCTCAGGAGTCGCATTCCATCAGTCCTAACTTCTGTGTATCTCCAACTCTACTGGAACATCCCCTTTGATCTATAATAAACTTTTTCCCCTTATAAAAATCTCTCCTTGAACATGCATTGCTGTCATGTTGTGATTATTATTATCATTATTACTATTATTATTATTATTATTATTATTATTTTGACACAGAGTCTCACTCTGTCGCCCAGGCTGGAGTGCAATGGCGCAAAATCTCAGTTCACTACAACCTCCGCCTCCCGGATTCAAGCAATTCTCCTGCCTCAGTCTCCTAAGTACTGGGATGACAAGCACGTACCACTATGCCTGGCTAATTTTTTGCATTTTTTAGTAGAGATGGGGTTTTGCCATGTTGGCCACGCTGGTCTTGAACTCCTGGCCTCAGGTAAGCCACCCGCCTCAGCCTCCCAAAGTGCTGGGATTACAGGCATAAGCCACAATGCCTGGCCACTGTCATGTTATTATGATCTATCAATGGATCAATCGATCAATCATCACTCACTTGTGTTAAACATCAGACTTTCTGAAATTGTCCTGCAATCTGATTTCCACCCATACCTCTCTTCTGAAACAATTTTCTAGAAAGTTGATGATGATTACCACTGCCAAGTTAAACACTCTCTTAGCAGTTATCTTCTACCACACTTCCCTGGAATGTTTTCCAGGGTTGATCACATTTGCAACTTTTCTGTGAGTCTTTTTTTTTTTTTTTTTTTTTTTTTGAGACGGAGTCTCGCTGTGTCACCCAGGCTGGAGTGCAGTGGCGCGATCTCGGCTCACTGCAAGCTCCGCCTCCCGGGTTTACGCCATTCTCCTGCCTCGGCCTCCGAGTAGCTGGGACTACAGGCGCCCGCCACCACGCCCGGCTAGTTTTTTGTATTTTTTTAGTAGAGACGGGGTTTCACCATGTTAGCCAGGATGGTCTCCATCTCCTGACCTCGTGATCCACCCGCCTCGGCCTCCCAAAGTGCTGGGATTACAGGGTTGAGCCACCGCGCCCGGCCGTGAGTCTTTAAATTATTTCAAAATAAGAAGTTTAATAAAACAAAATAAAGAAAAGTGGAGAAAAAAATCCTCTGGTAACCAAGATGTGGGCAAGTGGTCTAAGCTAGGCCAAATTACTCTCCCAGGAGACTGAATTCTGAGTCATTGACTCTTTTAAGGTTTCCAAGACAGAAAACAATAGGCATGAACATCACCACAATGGTACCCTGAAATGATTGTCCATTATATCCTTCTATAAACTCCAAATGTATTTACTGGTTTACATAGTAAAGAATAATTCAGCATCTACTACATACCAGGCACTATTCTGGGAGCTAAGAACATTAACAGTGAAAAAAGCAAATAAAAAGTTCCTACCCTCATGGAACTGATTCTAGTGGTGAAGAATGACAATACAGAAATGTTACAATTTCAAGGCCAGGTGCAGTGGCTCATGCCTATAATACCAGCACTTTGGGAGGCCGAGGTGGGCAGATCACTTAAGGTCAGGAGTTCGAGACCACCCTGACCATCATGGCGAAACCCCTTCTCTACTAGAAATACAAAAATTAGCCAGGCAGGGGTGGTACATGCCTGTAGTCCCAGCTACTTGGGAGGCTGAGGCAGGAGAATCGCTAGAACCTGGGAAGCGAAGATTGCAGTGAGCTGAGATCGTGCCACTGCACTCCAGCCTGGGTGACAGAGTGAGACTCCATCTCAAAAAATAAAAATAAAAAACTACATTATTAAATTTGGGTGCCCTGGGTTCTAGGATTGTTCATGAACGTGCCTAAAAGTCATTAATTTGCTCAGCAAATATTTATTAACCATATTATAAGTGACAGAAAATATGCTAGATGAAAGGAATATAGAACTATTTCTTAAAATAGACACAGTCCCTACCACTGGGGAGCCTTCAATATAGCGGGGAAGATTCGAAAACCAAAGAAAAGTATAATATAAAGACTATTGTAACAAAGAATAGAATGTTATTGGAACAACTAATAACAACACCACCTCAATACAGTTTAGACCAAGTCAGGGAAAACCTCAGGAGGCAGTAACAATTAGTAAGAACAAAAAACTGATTTGGATTTAGGTAAGCAACCAAAAAGTGTAGAGAACAGCATATGCATAGGTCCTGAGACACAACAGCACATGGTGACTTCGGCGAACTGAAAATTTAGTATAGTTGGCCCTTGAACAACACAGCCTTGAACTGCCTGGGTCTGTTTATACACAAATTTTTTCAACCAAACACTGACTGAAAATACAGTATTCACTGGATGCGAAACCCTCATATAGAGGGCCAACTTTCCATATACATACACGAGTTTCTGACTCATATATGGCTGACTGTAGGAATTGAATATACAAAGATTCTGGTATCTTCCGGTGTCCGGGAACCAATCCCCCACATATCCCTCAGTATGAGGGAAGACTAAATATACGGTTGAAGTATGAAGAATAAAATTATTGAAATTAGAGAACTAAACACAGAAAGCCTTGCAAATCATGCTTAACAAGTTGGGCTTTAGTCTAAGAGAAGCTATAAAGGTTTTATAAATGAAATGAAATTTTAAATTATTTTAGAACGACTATAATGGTTGCAATATTGTGAAATGGTGGTGTGCTTTGAGGGCAGTGTCATTTGGCAGCTGATGTGGCATGTGAGATTGGTGGAAACAGGCCAGTTCTGGTGTCCCAGGAAGATCCTGAAATATACAACATTGACCATAACGATTTTTAAACATATATATTGGTAGCAAAAGACATCAAGCTACTGATGTTCTGCACTGTGATATTCTGATTCTATTGGACATGTCCAAGGGAGAAATGTTAGAGCTTTATTTTCCAATCCTCTGGATTCTTTCTCTGTTCCACCCTCTTACAGGCTTTAGATAGTCACAAAGATCTGAACGAGCTGCTCTCAGGATGATGCAACAGCAGTTCCTATCACACCAATAAATACTGGAGAAGTTGGCCATTACAATTGTTTTGTTAGCTAAAAATGATGAATGCTTCATATACATATATGTATCTGTGTGTACGTATATTATATATTATATACATATATATGTGCACAGTATATATACATGTATATACATATATAATGCATATGTATACATTATACATTATATGTTATACATTACATATTTTATAAAATTATACCTATATTATACACACAATATTTTATGCATATATACACACACATATAATTATCTAAAGAATATGTTGGGGCCAGGAACAGTGGCTCACACCTACAATCCTAGTATTGTAGGGGGCCAAGGTAGGCGGATCACCTGAGATCAAGCATTTGAAACCAGCCTAGCCAACATGGTGAAACCCCACTGCTACTAAAAATAAAATTAAAAAACTAGCCAGGTGTGGTGGCGGGCACCTGCAATCCCAGCTACTCAGGAGGCTGAGGCAGGAGAATTGCTTGAACCTCAGAGGCAGAGGTTGCAGTGAGCCGAGATCGCACCACTACACTCCAGCCCAGGTGACAGAGCAAGATTCCATGTCAAAAAATAAGTTTTTTTTTTTTAATAAATAAAGAATATTTTGATTTAGTAATCACTCAAATTTTCTCAAGAAGCTACTTTAGGAGCCTTTTGTATTTTTTTTTATTTTTTAATTAATTAATTAATTTTTAAATTATACTTTAAGTTTTAGAGTACATATGCACAATGTGCAGGTTTGTTATATATGTATACATGTGCCATGTTGGTGTGCTGCACCCATTAACTCATCATTTACATTAGGTATTCCTCCTGATGCTATCTCTCCCCCCTCCCCCAACCTCATGACAGGCCCCAGTATGTGATGTTCCCCACCCCATGTCCAAGTGTACTCATTGTTCATTTCCCACCTATGAGTGAGAACATGCAGTGTTTGGTTTTCTCTTGTTGAGATACTTTGCTCAGAATGAGAATATGCAGTGTTTGGTTTTCTGTCCTTGTGACAGTTTGCTCAGAATGAGAACATGCAGTGTTTGGTTTTCTGTCCTTGTGATAGTTTGCTCACAATGATGGTTTCCAGCTTCATCCATGTCCCTACAGAGGACATGAACTCATCCCTTTTTATGGCTGCATAGTATTCCATGGTGTATATGTGCCACATTTTCTTAATCCAGTCTATCATTGATGGACATTTGGGTTGGTTCCAAGTCTTTGCTATTGTGAATAGTGCCGCAATAAACATACGTGTGCATGTGTCTTTATAGTAGCATGCTTTATAATCCTTTGGGTACATACCCAGTAATGGGATTGCTGGGTCAAATGGTATTTCTAATTCTAGATCCTTGAGGAATTGCCACACTGTCTTCCACAATGGTTGAACTGGTTTACACTCCCACCAACAGTGTAAAAGTGTTCCTATTTCTCCACATCCTCTCCAGCACCTGTTGTTTCCTGACTTTTTAATGATCGCCATTCTAACTGGTGTGAGACGGTATCTCACTGTAGTTTTGGTTTGCATTTCTCTGATGGCCAATGATGATGAGCATTTTTTCATGTGTCTGTTGGCTGCATAAATGTCTTCTTTTTTTTTTTTTTTTTTTTTTTTTGAGACAGAGTCTCGCTCTGTGCCCCAGGCTGGAGTGCAGTGGCGCAATCTCGGCTCACTGCAAGCTCCGCCTCCCGGGTTCACGCCATTCTCCTGCCTCAGCCTCCCGAGTAGCTGGGACTACAGGCGCCCGCCACCACGCCCGGCTAATTTTTTTTTTTTTTTGTATTTTTAATAGAGACGGGGTTTCACCGTGGTCTCGATCTCCTGACCTTGTGATCCGCCCGCCTCGGCCTCCCAAAGTGCTGGGATTACAGGCGTGAGCCACCGCGCCCGGCCATAAATGTCTTCTTTTGAGAAATGTCTGTTCATATCCTTTGCCACTTTTTGATGGGGTTGTTTTTTTCTTGTAAATTTGTTTAAGTTCTTTGTAGATTCTGGATATTAGCCCTTTGTCAGACAGGTAGATTGCAAAAATTTTCTCCCATTCTGTAGGTTACCTGTTCACTCTGATGGTTGCCTGTTCACTCTGATGGTAACTTTTTGCTGTGCAGAAGCTCTTTAGTTTACTTAGATCCCATTTGTCTATTTTGGCTTTTGTTGCCATTGTTTTTGGTGTTTTAGTCATGAAGTCCTTACCCATGCCTATGTCCTGAATGGTATTGCCTAGGTTTTCTTCTAGGGTTTTTATGGTTTTAAGTCTAACATTTAAGTCTTTAATCCATATTGAATAAATTTCTGTATAAGGTGTAAGGAAGGGATCCAGTTTCAGCTTTCTACATATGGTTAGCCAGTTTTCCCAGCACCGTTTATTAAATAGGGAATCCTTTCCCCATTTCTTGTTTTTGTCAGGTTTGTCAAAGATCAGATGGTTGTAGATGTGTGGTATTATTTCTGAGGGCTCTGTTCTGTTCCATTGGTCTATATCTCTGTTTTGGTACCAGTACCATGCGGTTTTGGTTACTGTAGCCTTGCAGTATAGTTTGAAGTCAGGTAGCATGATGCCTCCAGCTTTGTTCTTTTTGCTTAGGATTGTCTTGGCAATGTGGGTTCTTTTTTGGTTCCATATGAACCTTAAAGTAGTTTTTTCCAATTCTGTGAAGAAAGTTAGTGGTAGCCTGATGGGGATGGCATTGAATCTATAAATTACCTTGGGCAGTATGGCCATTTTCACAATATTGATTCTTCCTGTCCATGAGTATGGAATGTTCTTCCATTTGTTTGTGTCCTTCTTTATTTCATTGAGCAGTGGTTTGTAGTTTTCCTTGAAGAGGTCCTTCACATCCCTTATAAGTTGGATTCCCTAGGTGTTTTATTCTCTTTGAAGCAATTGTGAATGGGAGTTCACTCATGATTTGGAGGAGCCTTTTGTATTTCTATGCATTATTAAAGTATTGGGTATTGCTATGGCTTGAATGTGTCCCTTAGAAATTCATGTATTGGAAACGTAATTGCCATTTTAATAGTATCATTATGAAGTGGAACCTTTAAGAGGTGATTAGGTTATTTTTTTTAGAAGAAGCCTGTTTTATTTATTTGTTGAAATATAATCTTTTATTAAAAATAATTAGAGGGCCAGGCCTGGTGGCTAATGCCTATAGTCCCTGCACTGTGAGAGGCCAAGGCTGGTGGATCACCTGAGGTTGGGAGTTTGAGACCAGCCTGATCAACATGGAGAAACCCTGTCTCTACTAAAAATACAAAATTAGCTGGGCATGGTGGTGCATGCCTGTAATCCCAGCTACTCGGGAAGCTGAGGCAGGAGAATCACTTGAACCCGGGAGGCGGAGGTTGTGGTAAGCCGAGATCGCACCATTGCACTCCAGCCTGAGTAATAAGAGTGAAACTCCGTCTCTCAAAAATAATAATAATAATTAGAGAGATGCTTTGTTTCTTCATAAAATTCTGTGGTAAACACCAGCTTCCACCCTTCTGGAAAATCTATTTTTATTTAAAAACAAAAACAAACAACAACAAAAAACAACTTTGATTCTTAACCATAACAATAACAACTGGATTTTATTTATTTGACTTTAAGAAATCCTCCAACTCGTTCTTCAGCCCCCAGATTATTAAACTGAGTTCATAAGTCAAACTTTTCTGCAAATCATCATTGGTTGAGTTACGTGTATATATAAAATGTCTTTTATCTGAAGTTGCCAATTTCACCCTGTTCTGGGAGTTATTCCCACAGGCACTTCTTCATACCAGCTCCTTTAGCCCTTCCAACAATTTTGTAAATACCCAATGTTCTGCATTTGATTCTTTCCGGCTTAAAATACTAGACTGATTTATTTTCTGCACTGAACTCTGCTAAAAGAGTTGTCGAAAAATATTACTCAGAGAATAATTGCTTTGTTGTTTATATTTTACTGCTGGGTTCTGGGTGATTGAGGTTGCTGGACAAGTTATCTCGTTATGAACATGATTAGTTGTGCATTAGTTTTCTATTGGTGCCATAACAAATTACCACAAATTTAGCATCTTAAACAGCACAAATTTATTATTTTACTGCTCCATAGGTCAGAAGTCCAACAGGGTCTCCAAGGGCTAAAATCAAGGCGTTGGCAGGGCTGTGTTTCTTTCTGGATGCTCTAGAGGAAGATCCATTTCCATGCTCATTTGGATTGTTAACAGAATTCGATTCCTTAAAGTTGTAAGACTGCGATCCCTGTTTCCTTGATAGTTGGTGGCTGAGCTGTCATCAGAATTCCTAGCTTCTATAGCCAAATTCATTTATTGGCTGCTTTTCCCCTTCCTCCATCTTCAAAGCCAGCAATGGCAGGCTGAACTCCTCTCACACTTCAAATCTGTCCTCTTCCTTTCTCATCTCTCTGACCCACTTGACCACCTTCCTTTTCCACTTTTAAAAATTCAGGTGTCAGGTTGGGCCCACCCTGACAATCTAGGATAATCTATCCATCTCAGTGTCCTTAACTTTCATCATATCTGCAAAGTCCCTTTTGCCAGGTTAGGTATATATTCACAGGTTCTGAGATTAGAGTGAAAATGTTTTAGTGGGGTTGAGGGAGCATTATCCTGTCAACCTGACTTCACACTTAAAAAACTCCAACTCAGAGTCATCTGACATTAAAACTTTATTTTTTGTTTTGTTTTGTTTTGAGAGGGAGTCTCACTGGATCACCCAGGCTGGAGTGCAATGGCATAATTTTGGCTCACTGCAATCTCCACCTGCTGGGTTCAAGCAATTATCCTGCATCAGCCTCCCGAGTAGCTGGGATTACAAGTGTGCGCCATCATGCCTCTCTAATTTTTGTATTTTTTGTAGTGACAGGGTTTCACCATGTTGCCCAGGCTAGTCTTGAACTCCTGACCTCAAGTGATCCGCCCACCTCAGCCTCCCAAAGTGCTGGGATTACAGGAATGAGCCACTGCACCTGGACGACATTAAAACTATAATGTCAGCTTATTGCCACATTGAGATACAGCTAATTAATTTTCAAAGTACTTCAAACAACTCATAATACTAATTATTGCTACTAATAACTATAACCATGATCTGGAGGCATAGAATAAAATATAAACCCTCAGGACATAAAAGTCAATAGGACAAGTTTCTACCAGTTTTCCTTGCACTGAAGCATGGCTGAGTAATAGCACCTATACTTAAATAGTACATTATAGTTTTACAAGTGCTCTTGCATCCATTATCTTATTTGTGCTTTTCAATATCCCTAGGAGGCACACAAAACTAGGCAAGTCTATTATTCCCTTTTTACATATGAGAAAATGGGACTTCAGAAAGACTAAATAACCTACTCAAGTATGTTAAGTGTAAACATTTCTTTCAGAAGAAGTGACATTTAAGTGAGGGGACATGCATGGAGTAAATTGGTAAGTGGACAATACATAGAAAACCAGCAGGTCTCAATCTTCATGGGGAAAATGTTGACATTTAGAATATTTGCAGGAATGAGACAAAAACAAATAGTATTTGCTGACTTGATCTGAAACAGTGTAAAGATGAAGGGCTCCCTTTGGAGAGATACAGAAATTAAGCTTTTGTTTTTCAAGGTTTTCCACATCATGAAGCTGTTACCCAGTTCTTTCTTCTAAAGATGTCCACAAGGAAGATATACACACAGATAAAAGGGGCACTAAAGGCATTCTGCCTGTTGGATCTTGTCCCTTTTACTAGGGTACAACAGGGAATAGGAGAGTATAGGGACAAGTATACAAAGGCATGCAAAAAACAAATTTAAACCAAAAGTATGTAAAGCCAGTACCTATTTCCATCCTACTAATAATAATCATACACAAAAAGATGGTCTTTGGCCCTTCTGGATTGTATGCTGATTCAAAGATACTGTAAATTTTATCATCTATGATTCAGTGATTTTTCTAATGCTGCCCCTCCCAAGGTAATCATACCAAATGAGAAAACCAACTCTATTTATCAGCATCTACCCTACTATCTTCCTTCTTTACCTTCCAGCTCCCGTGAGGGAGACGGGATGGTCAATCAGGTATTTGAATTTATTCCTTCGAACAGGGTGATGCCAGACATGGTCTACAAGGCGTGGAAGAGTGCCCTGGGAAAAAGCAAATACACATGAATATCCAGCAGAGGGCAATCTAATCAAATAAAATTTATTAATAGTTTTGAGTAAGTACTGTATTTACATTAAGGGCACTTGAGTACTCTAAGGAAAAAAGAAAGAGCAGAATTCTTATTAAATAACATAAAGACTAAAACTAGAATAATTCTATAGTGAGTGAAAAACATTAAGGGTAGTAATGATCATTTTAGTAAATCCACATAAAAACAGGTCAATGGAAATACTCAAGCCTTGGAAACAATTTATACAAAAGACTGGAGTTTTCAATCTAAGAAATTACTTTAAATTTTTTTTTTTTTTTTTTGAGACAGAGTCTCGCTCTGTCGTCCAGGCTGGAGGGCAATGACACAATCTCGGCTTACAGCAACCTCTGCCTCCTGGGTTCAAGTGATTCTCCTGCCTCAGCTTCCCGAGTAGCGGGGACTATAGGCATGTGCCACCATGCCCAGCTAATTTTTGTGTTTTGTTTTTGCTTTTGTTTTTGTTTTTTTTTTTTTTTGAGGGGGAGTCTTGCTCTGTCGCCCAGGCTGGAGTGCAGTGGCGCGATCTCAGCTCACTGCAAACTCTTCCTCCCGGGTTCCCGCCATTCTCCTGCCTCAGCCTCCCCAGTAGCTGGGACTACAGGCGCCCGCCACCTTGCCCGGCTAATTTTTTATATTTTTAATAGAGGCGGGGTTTCACCATGTTAGCCAGGATGGTCTTGATCTCCTGACCTCGTCATCTGCCCACCTTGGCCTCCCAAAGTGCTGGGATTACAGGCATGAGCCACCACATCCGGCTTAATTTTTGTATTTTCAGTAAAGACAGTGTTTCACCATGTTGGCCAGGATGGTCTTGATCTCCTGACCTCATGATATGCCCACCTCAGCCTCCCAAAGTTCTGGGATTACAGATGTGAGCCACCACGCCCAGCCTAAAAAATTTTCTTAAGGCCAGTCATGTTGGCTCACTCTTGAAATTCCAGCACTTTGGGAGGCTAAGGCGGGTGGATTGCTTGAGCCCAGGAATTTGAGACCAGTATAGGCAACATGGCGAAACTCCGGATCTACAAAAAATTCAAAAATTAGCCAGGCGTGGTGGCACAGACCTGTAGTCCCAGCTACTCAGGAAGCTGAGGTGGGAGGATCACCTGAGCCAGGGTAGTCAAGGCTGCAGTGAGCAATGATCAGGCCACTACGCTCCAGCCTGGGCCACAGTAGTAAGACCCTGTCTCAATCAATCAATCTTAAAATTTTTAAGGCTATCTGGAATATGTAATATGTGCACAATAAATACTTAAAGAATAATCAGATTCCCAAAAAATAATGTTCCCCATTACTCTACATATGTACATACAAACCTTCGGGGTTTTAATTTTCTTAAGAGGCAGTAAGTTTTCAGGACAAGGACCAGCATTGGCCGCATAGGTCAGAGAAAGAAGAACTTCTTTAGGAATGAACTCATTCAGAAGGGAAGTAGGAAGGGGTTTTGAACGATCCACCATGTTTTTTTTCTCCTTTAGCTCAGGAAGTCCTAAGTAAATAGTGGAAAAGAAAAGCTCTTACTATATATATATATTTTTTAAGCTAGATGGAGCTTCTCAGACTGCCTCATCAATCCCATCTATTTGTTTCTAACAGGGAGAAACATTGCTTCTATTTGACAAGGATAGTAACAAATAATATTTAAAACAGTGAACATCATCTAGTCAAGGAAAATAACACTCATCTTGCCTACCCTACTCACATTACATCAAACACAATTTCAAAAACTCAGGTACTAAGATGAACCTGCATGATTCTCAATTCAAAGTTGAAAACTAAACTCATTTCACTTGCTCAGATAACTGGGAGAGCCTTAAGAAGATAGGAATGAATGTCTATCTTCCCTTTCATAAGAAAATCACAAATCTCTCCCCGCAAGCTGTAATTTTTTTCTTACATGAATTCAAAGGTGAGAATAATTGCATTAAATCCAGGCATTTATAGAGTGGAAAGGATCTGGGTTGGGCTTCAAAGTAAAAATGGAACTGGGATTGTTGCAAATGAGAGTGGAACAATCTAAGCTGACAAATCTGTGGAATGGGAACTGTAAAAAGAGTGTTCTACCCTGCTTGACTAGGGCAGGGGAGTAATACAGGCAGGTAGTTGGGCTTATATATAGGAAAAGCCCTCCTATGAAGTCAGGTAGAGTTGAGTTTTTATTATTCTTAATCTATGCCCCTAACACGGTATGGTTTACGTTTATTTCTACAAGGAGGTATCATGCTTTGATTACTGTCAAAAGTTGTTAGGGTTTACATTACCAAATCTCCCAAGAGCTTGAGATCAAAAGAAACAGGAAAAAAAAAAAAAAGTTGGGTGGGGCTTGGGGCTTTAGTACAAGGGGCAGGTGAGATGGGAAAAGCTTTAACAGAACAGGGGGTAAGGATAACACTAGCTGACTCTAGTACAGATCCGCATATGAAAGAAAATCTTAAGGAATTACTCTAATTTACAAAAATTACTAAAAGCTAATACAAATTGGCACGTTGCATTAAATTGCATTTCTCTTATCTCTGCTATTGCTTTTTATTGTTTTGGTTTTTTTTTTGAGACGGAGTCTCACTCTGTCGCCCAGGCTGGAGTGCAGTGGTCGGATCTCAGCTCACTGCAAGCTCTGCCTCCCGGGTTTACGCCATTCTCCTGCCTCAGCCTCCCGAGTAGCTGGGACAACAGGCGCCCACCACCTCGCCCGGCTAGTTTTTTGTATTTTTTAGTAAAGACGGGGTTTCACTGTGTTAGCCAGGATGGTCTCGATCTCCTGACCTCGTGATCCACCCGTCTCGGCCTCCCAAAGTGCTGGGATTACAGGCTTGAGCCACCGCGCCCGGCTATTGTTTGTTTTATTTATTTATTTGAGACTGAGTCTACCTCTGTTGCCTGTTGCCCAGGCTGGAGTGCAGTGGCAAGATCTTGGCTCACTGCAACCTCTGCCTCCCAGGTTCAAACAATTCTCCTGCATCAACCTCCCAAGTAGCTGGGATTACAGGCATGTGCCACCACACCTGGCTAATTTTTGTATTTTTAGTAGAGACAGGGTTTCACCATGTTGTTCAGGCTGGTCTCGAACTCCTGACCTCGTAATTTGAGACGGAGTCTCCTTCTGTCTCCAGGCTGGAGTGCAGTGGTGCAATCTCGCTCGGCTCACTGCAACCTCCACCTCCCGGGTTCAAGTGCTTCTCTCCTGCCTGAGCCTCCCGAGTAGCTCTACAGGCACGCACCACCAAGCCCAGCTAATGTTTTATATTTTTAGTAAACAGAGTTTCACCATGTTGGCCAGGATGGTCTCAATCTCTTGACTTCATAATCCGCTAGCCTCGGCCTCCCAAACGGGATTACAGGTGTGAGCCACTGTGCCCGGCCTATTTATTTTGAGATGGAGTCTTACTCTGTCTCCCGGACTGGAATGCAATGGCACCATCATGGCCCACTGCAACCTCACCTCCTGGGTTCAAGCGATTCTCCTGCCTCAGCCTCCGGAGTAAGCTGGGACTACAGATGAGAGCCACCAGGCTCGGCTAATTATGGTATTTCTAGTAGTGATGGGGTTTCAACATATTGTCCAGGCTGGTCTCGAACTCCTGACCTCAAGTGATCCGCCCACCTCGGCCTCCCAAAGTGCTGGTATGACAGGCATGAGCTACCGCGCCTAACCTCACTATTACTTTTTCAAAGTTCCTTAAAGCCAAAGACCAGGAACCAAAAAAAAATACAACTATTGATATTTAAAATAGGGTGAATTTAAAACCATATATAAATCAACATTTGAAAAAAATTATAAACAGTATTTAGATGGAGTAGTGAAACAGGACTCTGACTCAAAATACAGTAAAAGGAATGATTTCTTGCTTTAAGCAAGCGTGTTAGAAAAATGTAGCCAATCAAGGTATTCTGAGTATCAGATTTAAAAAATCGGTGAATGGAAGGTGATTTCTGTCTTACGGCCATGACTGTTTATGACTTCAGAATCATCGAAGTTTACCTCTCGTCCCTTCCGTGGCTACAGACACTAACTTTTTGCTCTCAGACGTTGATGCAGAGTTTAGCGGGGTGGAGGGCGTTTTCGGGAGAGACATAATAAACAATGCCTCCTATCTCTTTAGTAATTTGAAATAGTCCTCCGGAAGGCTAATTTAGACACAAATCAGCGCCGCACTGGGACTACTTGCAGGCTGCCCACATAATCCTGCAGGGAGAGGAAAAAAGAAAAAAAGAAAGAAAAAAGATGACACCCATTGAGTATTTAGGTTCAGATCGTAGTTTAGAATTCATCTAGCATGGTTTTCCTTCTTCGGGGCGACCTCTATGTTCTGGGGTTATCTGTTGCGACTGAGAGGCCTTAGTGGACCGTCAGGTCAGGGTCAGGGAGCAGGGCAGGAAAGACCCGCTCGTCGGACCCTGCAGACCGCCGGCACCCCTGGTGGGCGACACTCGCTGCAGGTGGCTCGGCTGGGGACCCCAACCTTCCCCACAGGCAGCGTTCTCGCGCGCCAGTTCCACAAACTCGGGAGTTGGGCAGGCCTCGCACTGTTTCTTGGTTAAAAATGACTGGAAAGGGACACCCGCTATCCTACCCACACATTGCGTACCCCGCCAGCATCCGGTCACTACCTCCTTTGCTGGAACGCCTGTTTGTCGTCATAGAAACCCAGGACCCCGAGGTTTAGCGCCCTCGATAGGGGCTGCCTTCAGCGGTGCCGGCGGAGGAGGCAGACAGCTAAGACAATCCCTACAGCCTCTCGGAGTTTCTTGTGTTCTAAATCGCACACAGGTTCAGTAGCAAAGAAGAAAAACGTTTAATCCGGCCGTTGTCACGGAATCCGAAAGTGTCTCACCCCGGGGCTTCCTGCTGCGGGCCAGGCCAGTGCGCAGGCGCCAGCGGGGGTTAGCCCGAGGGGTCTACACCTGTAGCCCGAGATGCACGCGGGTTAAGCAAGGGTCTTCTAAGAGTTGTTTCCATCTTTCTAGGTCTGTTTTTTGTTGCTTTGCGTATTTTTCTTTCTTTTTCCTTCCTTCTTTCCTGCCTTCCTTCCTTTTTCCTTTTTCCTGAGACGGAGTTTCGCTCTTGTCGCCCAGGCTGGAGTTCAATGGCGCGATCTCAGCTCACTGCAACCTCCACCTCCTGGGTTCAAGCAATTCTCCCGCCTCAGCCTCTCAAGTAGCTGGGACTACAGGCACACGCCACCATGCCCGGCTAATTTTGTATTTTGTTTTTGTTTTTGTGTTTGTTTTGTTTTGAGATGGAGTCTCGCTCTGTCGCCCAGGCTGGAGTGCAGTGGTGCGATCTCGGCTCACTGCAACCTCCACCTCCCGGGTTCAAGCGATTCTCCTGCCTCAGCCTCCTGAGTAGCTGGGACTACAGGCGCGGTCCACCATGCCCGGCTAATTTTTGTATTTTTAGTAGAGATGGGGTTTCACCATGTTGGCCAGGCTGGTCTCAAACTCCTGACCTCGTGATGCGCCCGCCTCGGCCTCCCAAAGTGCTGGGGTTATAGGCGTGAGCCCCCGCGCCTGGACGCTTTGCATATTTTTCTAAAAACCAGACTCAGGGGGGATGTTGGTTAATAAACTCTGGGTCCCTTACTAGGTAAGTCGTTCGGTGCTTTACATTTCGGTCACGTCTTCCTTGGACCCTTAAAGGCCTCCCTTCAGAGCACAAGGAAGGCCTCCTGGGTCCAGATTTTTCACCCCCTTGGGGCCGGGAAGGAGGATTGAAGTTAGGTGGAACCAGCTCAGGCATAATTGTCGGGGCGTCTGGCGTAAAAACCTGACCTCAGGAAAGAATACCATCATTTTTAGTAGAGACGGGGTTTCTCCACGTTGGTCAGGCTGGTCTGGAACTCCCGACCTCAGGTGATCCTTCCGCTTCGGCGCCCCAAAGTGCTGGGATTACAGGCATGAGCCACCGCGCCCGGCCATGGCATAATTTCATATTAAGGCAGAGATTTAGTGCCAAATAATGAACTGCCGGGAGAAGCCCAGCGTCTAGTTGCTTCCAGACGGGCAGAAAACTATCTTATTCAATAACCATATTCCTTAGCACCAACTACAATGCCTGGACAAACATGAAAATCGGTTGGACAGTTCTCTTTTGTGTTGACAGAATTGTGCTGTGGTATGGTGATCATACATAATGTCAGAGGAGTTTGAACCACAGCAACTCCATCTTGAATAGGAGCTGGGTAAAATAAGGCTGAAACCTACTTGACTGCATTCCCAGATGGTTAAGGCATTCTAAATCACAGGATTAGATAGCAGGTCATAAAGACCTTGCTGATAAAACAGGTCGCAGTAAAGAAGCCGGCTAAAACTCACCAAAAACTAGATGGCCACGAGAGTGACCTCTGGTTGTCCTCACTGCTATACTCCCACCAGCGCCATGACAGTTTACAAATACCATGGGAATGTCAGGAAGTTACCCTATAAGGTCTAAAAAGGGGAGGAATGAATAATCCACCCCTTTGTTTAGCATATCAAGAAAGAACCATAAAAATGGGTAACCAGCAACCCTCAGGGCTGCTCTATGGAGTAGTCATTATTTATTCCTTTATTTTCCTAATGAACTTGCTTTGCACTGTGGTCTCGCCCTGAACCCTCTCTTGGGGTCTGAATCTGAACCCCCTTTCCTGTAACAATACGATTTACTGAGACTGGAAACAAAGGAGGAAGACCAGATTTGGAGGAGGACTTTGGAGAAGGATCCGTTTAGGACTTGTGGATATGTTAAGTTTGCAGTAAGACTGAGATATCTGGGTGGAAATGAGAAGTAACTATTTGATTATACATTAATACATGGGTCTGAAGCTCTCAGCAAAGGCCTGTGTTAAAGTTGAATGGATAAGGCAGGGTGTGGTGGCTCATGTCTGTAATCCCAGCACTTTGGGAGGCTGAGGTGGGTGGATCATTTGATGTCAGAGACCAGCCTGATCAACATGGTGAAACCCTGTCTCTCTACCAAATACAAATACCAAATACAAAAATTAGCCCGGCGTGGTGGCACATGCATGTAGTCCCAGCTACTCGGGAGGTTGAGACAGGAGAATCGCTTGAAGCCGGGAGGTGGAGGTTGCAGCGCCATCACATTCCAGTCTGGGCGACAAGAGTGAAACTCCCTCTCAGAAAAAAAAAAAATGTTGGATGAGTGGCTGGGTGTGGTGGCTCATGCCTGAGTAATCCCAGCACTTTGAGAGGCTTAGGCTAGAGGATGGCTTGAGGCCAGGAATTTGAGACGAGCTTGGACAATACGGCAAGACCCCATCTCTACAAAACAAAACAAAAAAGGTTGAATAGATGAGGCATAAGCAAAAACAGTACTATCACTATCAAAAAATACAGTTGCTACTCATAGGGTAATTCCTCTCCTAATTTTTTTTTTTTTTTTTTTTTTTTTTTGAGACGTAGTCTCGCTCTGTCGCCGAGGATGGAGTGCAGTGGCGCAATCTCGGCTCACTGCACGCTCCTCCTCCCGGGTTCACGCCATTCTCCTGCCTCAGCCTCCCGAGTAGCTGGGACTACAGGCGCCCGCCACCACGCCCGGCTAATTTTTTTGTATTTTTTTTAGTAGAGACGGGGTTTCACCGTGTTAGCCAGGATGGTCTCAATCTCCTGACCTCATGATCCACCCGTCTCGGCCTCCCAAAGTGCTGGGATTACAGGCTTGAGTCACCGCGCCCGGCCATCCTCTCCTAATTTTTAATTATACCAAGAGAATCTTAAAATGGAGTAATACTATTAAGGTCTTTGATGGAAAATACCATAGCAAAATGTAAGCTGAGTAGGTAAGAATCTTCCTAAACAGAAAACCTCAAAACGTGTAAAAGTGATGGTCAGAGTCAATTTTTTTTTTTTTTTTTTTTTTGAGATGGAGTCTCGCTGTCGACCAGGCTGGAGTGCAGTGGTGTGATTTTGGCTTACTGCAACCTCTGCCTCCTGGGTTCAAACGATTCTCTGGAGCCTCGGCCTCCTGAATAGCTGGGATTACAGGCACCCGCCACCACGCCCAGCTATTTTTTG